>NW_020954594.1:26174029-26230010 GCF_900497805.2 Vombatus ursinus | reverse complement strand
GGGATAGGATGAAGGGAAAGATACTTAGTTTTTCACGACATGACTACTATGGAAGTGTTTTGCATGACTACACATGTACCTGTATTGAGTTGCTTGCCTTCTCAATGAGGGTGGGTGGGGAGGGAGGAAGGGAGAAAATTTGGAACCTAAAGTTTTAAAAATAAATGTTAAAAAAATTGTTTTCACATGTGACTGGGAAATAAGATAAATAGGAAATGGGGCATAGAAATTTACCCTGCCCTACAGGAAAATTGAAGGGGAAGGGGATAAGAGAAGTGGGGGGGGGATAGAAGGAAGAGCAGATTAGGGGAAGGGGTATTCAGAATTGCATGCCATCTTGGGGGGGGAGGGACGAGATGGGGAGAAAATTTGGCACTCAAAATCTTGTGGAAGTGAATGTTGAAAACTAAAAATAAATAAATAAATAAATCACCAGGAAAAAAAAAATAAATACTTTTTTACTTTTTTTCATTTATTCATCTGGCTAGAGAAACCCATCAGGGCCAATTCCCAGGTTGTGCCAGATTCTCATCATTCTTCCTAGGTGATTGAGCCACACATATAATAGGCATGCTTCCCAAAGTGAGTGATGGCCAGGTATTTTAGAGAGAGGGATAAGGTCTACAGCAGAAGGGCACTAGTGGCTATGAGCACAAAGGCACCAATTAACAAGGCTTCTTGGGGATAAAAGTTTATGGCACAGAAGATACCAAAAAAAAGGAGAGGGCATATAATGCAGGAGGAGGGAGCATATCTGGAGCAGAGAGAGCCTAACACAAGAAAAACTGGGGCCCCAAAGAGAAGGTTTTTGGACTATTACACAGGTGCCACTTAGAAACCAAATTATACATATATACACATATATGTATATATACATGCGTATGTGTATAGCAGTTGTGCTTGAACCTGCATTACCACTGGGCATGATTTTATTCAGGACTTATATTTCTTCTCAGAGGCAAACATTTAATCAAAACCTCTATCAGCCACATTGTAGTAATGCAAAGTATTACCCTCTGTGATACAGATGCTATCACCCATAATGGAAAATGCCTTTTTTTAATGTTGTTATAAATAATTTTGTCTGCTAAAAGTTCAACTGAAAATATTTTTTGTGATGCACTTCCCTTTATAGGTAGCTATAGTCCAAACCCATCTGTTTGATCCCTAGCACCTAAAGCAAAGTGGTAAAGAAATGGAACTGAGGTCTGCAAGTGATGGGGTGAGGAGTGGGGTTTCAAGGATTGAATCATAAAGTTTGAAAGGGCCTTGGAGTCCCTCAGAGCTGAGACCAAAAAAATAAACAAAACAAAAACCTAGTGATTTGAGGGTTAGGACCAGGTGGATTGTGGAGGGTAGAGATGGGTCAGACTGGGAATGACTGCTACCCAATAGTCCCTTTGGACTGTTCTTCAGATGATCCTGTATCTGTGGGGAAGGTAGGACCTGGTACATCATGAGCTATATAGGTGTCCCCAGTTATGCAGCGAGCTACCTAGTGAGTGGGCTAAGAAAGCTTTAGAACCATGTCAATGGCCAAATCCAGGACTCACTGTATATACTTTGTCAATTAAGCCCAAGAAGGTTGTGGTAATCTCCCATTCATTCATTACACATATGTAAGGGTAGAGATTGATACATTAGATGTGAGGTATTTGATAGTGAATTCTGACTTAAGGATCTAAAAAGAGTTGTCATAGCTTAAACAGTCCCTGGCTATACCAGAGCTCACAAATACAATGGCTAGAAACCTTGGGGTGGTTCAGAAAGTCTCTTTGTGCTCCTGGAAGAGCCACATTGTCCAATAAAGGGCTGTCTTCCAAGAGGTCAGAAATTGGCCCAAAGATCAAATTGTCCTTCTAAGTAGGATAGATCAAAGGCCACCTTGCCCCAAGCTATGGGGGGGAGAGGGAAGAGGGAGGACCTGAGAGGGCAGCTCAGTAAACCGGTTTCTCTGGCCATGCCTCCTGAGGGTCTGGGAAACTCTTTTTGTTTCAGATAAGTGGAAAAGCCCACTTCACCTGATTTTGTATTTATAAATACTCCCCCAATCCTCACCAATTCAACAGAGATCTGATCCCACTAATGCTGTAGTGTCTGGATGGTACAAATTTATTGATTTAGATCTATAAATGACCTTGGAGACCATCAAGTCTGACCACTTCATTTTATAAATGAAAAGAACTAAGGCACAGAGAGGTTACATGACTGGACACAACACCTTCATTTTTGAAATGAGGAAACAAAGAGAGAATAACTTAGAATCATAGACTCATAGATTTAGAACTGGTAGGGACCTCAGAGACCATCCAGTCTAATCCCTTCATTGTACAGATGGGGAAACTGAGGCCCAGAGAGATCAAGTGACTTTCCTCAAGGTCATACAGGCCTTATCAGAGGTAGAACCTGAACCCAGGTCCTGTGATTTCAGTGCTCTTTTGACTGTAATGTGCCGTGTAGGTGGCATGTAACAGCCACGAACAACATAGGTTCTATGACTAACAAATCCAGTGTTCCTTTCTCTATATAACACTGCCTTTGGACATCTTATACATGATAATTTATTTTATTCAACTTCCTTATCTAAGATCATATTCCTTTATGGTGGTTCACCAAGCTCCAGTATCACCTTAATTTGCCAGTATTGCTCATTGCTCCCTCCTTTCTCTACCACCTCTGCATTCCCTTGCATCAGGATTCCACTTGCTACTTTTAGGTAAAATGGATATGAATCATCAGAAAGAAATTTAGATGTCCCAGAGAGGGAAGTATTAGAACTGGAAAATGTGGGTGGGAAAAATATATGCTTTGAAGGGCAAAGAGAATTTGGCATGCACCTATTTTTATAAAATCATTTGCAAAACTTCATCACCAAACACTCTAGTACAGATTAAGTCTCTACATATGTGGCTTTTACAAAGTTACCTACAAGGGGGGAAAATCTTTAGATTAAGCACATAGAACCATTATGGAAAAATCATCTTTATGTACTAAATTCAAAAACATATTCATTTTTTACTCAAATCTTTTGGAAAGATCATTTTTAAACTCAGATTCATAAAAAGCCCATTTCTATTGGTGTCAATCGAGCAGAGAAAACAATTATGGGCACCAACATCATTAGCTATGACCAACATCATTTAGTAATTGCAGAAATTATAATTGACCATTAAACTATTAACCTTATTCAGGAAGTCAGTTACAGAACTTTCAAAAGGCTATTAATGTTCACATTTCAGTAACAGAATTTAGTACCTATAACAAGGTGACAATGAAAAATGGAACT
The DNA here is from genome assembly GCF_900497805.2 of Vombatus ursinus. Lineage (NCBI taxonomy): Eukaryota > Metazoa > Chordata > Mammalia > Diprotodontia > Vombatidae > Vombatus > Vombatus ursinus. Next base: position 26,226,724 of record NW_020954594.1, on the reverse strand, counting down.
ATGTGTAATCTATTATGGAGGGTGAATTATTAATGATCGTTTTAAAATTCATAAGTAGGTTTCCATATTTCACTTTAAGGCTATGACTACAAAACTGAAGTGAAAGGGTGATTTAATGCAATTATCAGCATAATTCTACACTAAAAAGAAGTAAGAATCAAGTTTTTGTAAAGGGTTGAACTATCTGAATTAATAAATATATTGATAAAGTACATTCTCATTTGTTCAGGAACCAAAGCCAAAGTAAAGTGATAAATAAAAACATTTGCCTGGACAGTTAGGAACCTTGTCTGGTTCCTAACATTGTCAAGGATTGGAATCCCTTTTAACATTGAAAAATCTGAGAAACCAGATAACAAAAAGCTACAATGAATTCAGTAAAGCCTTTAAATGAATTTGTATTTCATTTTGAAAAAAATAGTAATATATGTATATGTATAAGCAATATTATTCAGCTGATAGAAAATGTAGTGCTCATGCAGCATCATAGATTTAGTGCTGGAAGACACCTTGGAGGCTCTCAAATTCAGTCCCTTTATTTCACAGTTGAGAAAATTGAGATACAACGATGTTAAATGATTTGCCCAAGATCACACAAGTAGTAAGTTTCTAAGATGGAATTTCAAGCCAGGTATTCTTGACTTCAAGTCCAGTGTCCTACACATTGAAACATGCTACAAAAGACACATCTGCTTATTGATGAATTAAAAAACCTTTTCAATAACTCCAAAAAATCTGTAGCCCTAAGTTCTCTCCTAGGTTCCTATATCCCACAGGTTAGAAATCCATTGATTTAGACAATTTAAGACTCCCTAAAACATTTTCAGCTAACTGTGCTCTATTTCCTGTGCTTAGAATACTCTTCCCCTTACCTCTGGCCATTGAATTCCTGTTCATTCTTTGAACTCCAACTTAAATGCTTCTTCTATGATGACAAATCAGTAATGGTGAATACCCCTTGGACCTCACACAGTGCATTGGTTGGACCTCTCTCATCTAATTATGTATTTTGTTTTATAATGATTTGTCTGTTTGTGTTGTTTCCACTACTTCAAACTTTTTGAGGACATTTCCCCAATGCCCAGACAGTGATTTTCTTTGATAAATTTAATTGAATTATCCCCTTAGTTGCTGTTCTACATATACCTTCAAATACATGATAATAATGAAAATAACTGACATTTTTATAGTAGTTTAAAGTTTAAAAAGTGCTTTGCACATAATCACAGTTGAGCCTTTCAATAACTCTGTGAGTTAGATATTATAGACATTATTATGGTTTGTTGTTGCCCTTTATGCTAGAAAAAGACCAAAATGACATCACTATTTCAGGGTCAAAGTACAGTGTGTCAGATTGGGGCTATTCAGACCAATATGAGTTCAGAAGGCTCTACCACAGGTCATTCACAAATATTCCACATGAACATTTGGAGTGGAGATGTTTCAAAGTTTGTTCATCTCATGTTTCTTTTGAGCTACTGCTATTCTACTTTGCTCATAGAGCACAGTGTCTTCTTTGATGTGGGCATTCCATGCTGGGCAGTGTTTCCCATGTCTCACAATCAATTCCAACATTCTTCAAAGAGACCTTGAGAGTGTCCCTGCATTGCTTCTTCAGACATCTGTGTGAGCTTTTGCCTTATGCTTTCCATAAAATAGTCTTTTGAGCAAATATGTGTGTGGTATTTGAACAATGTGACTAGCTCATTGGAGTTGCACTCTCTTCAGTAGAATATGAATGCTTGGCAGTTCAGCTTGAGAAAGGACCTCAGTGATTGGTACCTTATCTTGCCAGGTGATCTTCAGAATCTTTCTAAGACAATTCAATTGGAAGCAATTCAGTTTGCTGGCATGGCACTGGTATGCTGTCCAGCTTTCAATGAGGTTGACACAATGGTTGCATAGACCTTTAGTTTGGTAGGCAGCCTCTTTTCTCCCACTTTCCTTTGAAACCTCCCACACGCTGAACTAGCTTTGGCAATGTGTGAACCAACCTCATCATCTATGTGTACATCTCTGGAAAGTATACTGCCAAGGTAACTCATCTACAGCATCCAAAATTTCTCCATTTCCTATAAATTATTATAACCAACTTACAGATGCAGGAACTGAGGCTATGAAGGTGTAAGTGACTAGTTCATAGTTTCACAGCTACTTAGTGTAGTGTGGGATTTGAACCTAGGTCTTCCTGACTCTGAGTACAAGCCCAACACCATGAGAAGTGCTTGTAGAAGCTTCTTCCTCTTAATTCCTTGAAGACAGGGGTCATTCCAATTTTGTCTTCCTATCCCCAGAGCCTAACACAGCACCTGGCACATAGTAGGTTCTTAATAAATACTCATTGAATGTTATATTGACTCAGGTTATGCTAAAAAGGTAGCATTGTTATCTAACCTTACTGGGCAACCTGGCCCCTAAACGGTCATATATAGTTCATGGTAAAAACAGAGTTTACCTGATTGGGATTTCATTTTAGTAATATTGTAGGTGATGTATTAGTCCATTTTGCCTGTTCCACAAAGGTCAACTGCAGAACTTTCATGTTCTACATGAACATAAGTATATATAGAACAGTAACCAAGGGGATAATTCAATTAAAATAATTTAGTTATATGCCCCCCTAATATACTGTAAGTGCCAATGTACAGATGCTATGTCTTATTTATTGGCCATATTTACTCAGGTGTCTCACACAGTTGTCTGAAGAAAGTAGGCCCCTCAGATAAAGGGCCAATGGGAATGTTCCTCCAGAGTGTACTGATGTCCCTAGTCCATACTCTATGCATCAAAGGTAGGCATATAGTGTGCTAGACCTATAATTTCATTTGTGGAGGGGTTTCCCCATTGAGGAAATTCACTTTACTAATGCAGATTACAACTTTCTGCTTATAATCTTAGAGAGTTTCCTGAGATACTGATAGATTGAGTGATTTGTCCAAAGTCACAGTTAAACATGTATATCACAAATGGGACTTGAACCTAGGTTGTCTTGATTCCAAGGCCAGCTCTCTATCCACTACACCATGCTGTCTTTCCTGACAGGGCAAATGCTTTGAGAGGGACAACTATATTCCCTAGAATTGCAAAAGGCAGCTTATTCATGGGAAAAACATTCTGACCCCAGTTGGATTTCTGGAAAGGTCAAGACAGGAACAGGAGTTAAACTGTGAACACATAATGAAGAAAATTATCTGGAAGACTAGATGAGCAGGAACTCCAGAATTGAGCAAAGGTCAGTGGAAATGATTAAGGGTATAGACAGGTATGTGAAAGACAGATGGAGAAAGAGAAGTGGGGAGGTGGGCAATGAGAAGAGAACATAAGAATTACAACATCATCTAATTGATCTTATTTCCATGGGAGCCAAGAAGACTTTAATTGATTAAGTGAATGCTATGGATAATTATCAAGGATTGAGTGAATAACGAGGTGGCTCAATTTTGGACTAAGTACAACTAAGAAAGACACAACAGGGAAAGCTGGCTAAAAGATGCTTTTCTAATCTCTGTTTATTCTAAGGCTTTCAAATATATGCATGATGGAATAGTTAGTGCAAGAAAATTCTTTAAAATGATGGAGGAAAAGAAGGCAGTGTCTGCAGGGTATGTTTTATTTCTCTTGGCTTCTTGCCTTCTTTCTCTGAGGGTGCTAAGGTTTTGGCATCCCTACCCTCAAAACTCTCACTCACATGCCATGATGGATTCCTAAAATGTCATCATTGGCCATCCCGTTAACAACTTCTCAGCTCATTTTAAAACACACACACACACACAAATACACATTGCTAAGAGGTTCAACCCATTAAATCATCAATAATTTCATGTGAATTTATTTGTGAACTCAGATTCTACAACAATAGAAAGAACTGGGGAGCAAAAGGAGTTAGCAGGAAGAAAGGAGGAAAGAAAGGCAGAGAAGGAAAAGAATATAAGAATGGAGGATGGTGCACTGAAGCCAAATAAACCCTAAGACAGAATGTCTTAGCTTCAGAATGTCCAGCTTCTCTGATACAAATGAGAATGCCAAAGAGATTGCAGTCATGAGCAAGTTAATTGCCAAGAGGGTAAAATATTCATTTCAGATGTAAATCTGATTGGGTTTTAACTCTAAGTTACAAAGGAAATCAATCCTCTCAATAAAAAACAATACCAAGGGAATCTAGTATCTCTGCTTTATGAGACTGTTCCACTAAAAATTGTAATTGTGCCAGCCAGGCAAACCTGTAGCATCATTTACCAGTCTCCACAAAGCCATGGAAGTTCAGGAGCCCACGCATAGCTAAGGTGCTGGGCCCCGTGACTGGCTGCCCATTCTTCTACAGGAGCCACACCCAACACTAGTCAGGACACTACAGGGAGCCATTCCTCCCATATGGCAGTAGCTTGTACAGAACATTCTAAAACCTGACACATAATGCCTTTTTCCTTTCCTAGATATTCTCTAGTTCATTTAGAAAGTTATATTCAAAGTCACATCCCCCAAAGGACAAAATGATAGAAAACTCACATACTGACCCATCTGCCTTGATATCCTGCCCCAGGAACAGCTAGTAGCCAGGCTCCCATTCCTCTCTATTTTGGGTCTATGTTTCCTTGTGGGTCAGCATTCTGGGCAATGGTCCAAAGGAAATGGAACTTGTCTTTTCTGTACCCAGGAAAAAGTCAACAGAGTTTAATGGTTACTAATGATAGCTGATCTCAAGAGTGATTACACATGATACCTTCCTTCCTTCCTTCCCACCCACTTAACCCACCATCCAAACTGACCTGCTTGCCATCATCCTATTAGGATATTACATCTTATGTGTCTGTGCCTTTGCCTGTCTCCCATGCCAGGAATGCTCTCCCTCCTTACCTCCACCACTTGGGTCCCCTAGTTCCTTTCAGGGCTAACTCAAGAGCTACTTCCTTTAAGGGGACAGACACACCAGTTGTTAGTATGTCCCCACTTTGTATTTATTGTATTTCTAAACTTTATACTTAGCTGTGAATATGCTGTGTTCCTGCCACCACCATCACCACAGAATATACAATTTTGAAGGTATAGATTGTTTTACTTTTGTATTTGTATCCCTAGAACATGCCACATAGTAGGTGCTTCAATAAATACTTAGCAATTAAAACATGAATCTGTCTACCCACATTAAAAAATGTTTCCAAGGCTCCATCTGTGTTTAATTATAGAGTGATGAGGGAAGACATGTTGCCTTCTTATTCTCAATCAACAAGGATTTAATTTATTAAGCACTCACTATGTTCGTAGCACCATGTTAAGTACTATGCAAAGAACATTTTGGTATACAGCAGATTTTCAAGTAGGAGGACAAAGTTGCTATTGTCCTTTTGAATTAATACATGACCATTTCATTACATGGGTCAAGTCATGTGTATTTGCAATATACTCAACAATCATATTCACTCTACTGTGGTGGTATATGTGACAATTAAATATTCAGTTTGGCCAATGACAGAATCCCTTCCAGGCATCCCAGCCACACACCCCCTCTAAGTCCAAAGCCAACCACTAGGAGCTCCCTCAGCTTACTAACCCTCATTGTCGTAATAAGGCTATTCTACAAGAATAGGATGAATTGTGTCCAAGAAATGGTTGAAGAATAATAGTTCAAAGAACCAGTTGGGTGTTGCCTCCAATGTAATTGACAAAACTCAGCTCCACAGAGTGCACCTGAAGCTTTTCAAATCAGTAGTAATTGGCCTGTATAGTGCCTGACTTTGAATCACAACCAGTGTAAAACTATGTTTCCAGTGATAGACAAACTGTGGTCTAGTTTGTATATGCAGGAATTCCTTAGCTGAGAAACAGCTGAGAGTAAGACCACTAGCCCAGACAAGAGAGCACCCGAATTATCAGCTACACAAATGGGATCCTTTCATTGCTACTTTGACAGTGTTCTTGTCTTTCTACTGTAGCCCACCTTTTTAATACTAATAGCTTCCTAAAACCACAAGAGGAACATACCTTTTATGTTTCTTAAGTACTTAATATAAATCTTTGAGATTTGAAGGTGAATTGACTCAATATTTTCAATATCAGTTTACGAACCAAGACAGGGATATATTCTAGGAGTCAACAAAAGTCCCTGAATTACTTCTTTCCCATTGGAGAGGTTAGGAGCAGGGTTATCTTGGACATGGAGTTCTATAAAAATGGGGCAGATAAAATGTGGAGCACTGGGTGGTAAAATCTGTTTTAGCTGACTTTTTTCAAGGTACCAAGTTCCTTCACTATATCCCTTTTATAAATGGGGGTAGGGAGGAAGAGACAAACCCCATTTTTTATTAGAGCTCCATTGTTGTCTAGCTTTTTGCTTGAATTCTCAAAACTATATAATCTTCCTCCTTCATTTACTTAACTCCTACAAAATAAGTTGTCTCCATTTTTCAACTCTTATTTGGCTTTTTGGTATTAAAAGTAACAAAAATGCCTTTGAATCCTAAAAGCATTTATTATGCATATGTGTGCATATGCCTATGTGACATTTAAAAGCCATCAGTCCAACGAGGATAGGACATAGTAATACAACAAGGATGTTGTCCATTGTCAGTGAAAAAGCCTTTCACTTGGAATTGAAAAGCTCCCATGGTGTTGAAAGGATACTGCTCTTGTGTTGTTGTAAGGTGGGTGGTCTCCTATCCAAGCCAATGGTGGCCTCTCGAATGGTCCTCAGCTGAGATTCCTGAGCAGCTGCCTCAAATTCCAGTCTGATTCTCTCCAGAGGCACAGTCAGCTCTGGATCAGTTAGGCTTTAAGGCCAGGCACTACAAAGGCCAATGACCCCTGGCTGAATTACTTTGCTGGGCCATTATGGACTTAAGACCTTAGAGATCTCACAGAAGCCATGGCAGCACCCCAATAGTCCATCCTAACATTATGCTTTCAGCATTTGTTGACATAGTTCAGGCCTTGCTTGTGCAATTTCCTTATTAGGACAATGCTAGGACAAAACAGGCTGAGAGAACTCCCAGTGATGAACCTCAGCCAGCTGCGGGGTGGGGGGGTGGGAGGAACACCTGGGTGGGATTTCCCCACTTGCCAAATTGAATATTTGAATGTTATATGCACAACAATAGCAAAATGCATACAATAAGTATTGTGTAAATTGCCAGACCATTTAATTTATCTATCCAATATATTAGTCTAGAATGCTGAATAGAGGACAAAATAAACTAGAAAGCTTTTAAAAGACTTTGACAAAGCTTTCTCCCCCTCCCTTTCTAGTTATCCATCTATGAGGCATGAGAGAAGTCATGAAACTGCTTCTATAACTTATCAAGAATCGATGTCATGGCTTTATAAAAATATTATCTTCTTTGTTTTTTATATAACCTTCATTCCCTATTACATCTCTGTTTCCTCCCCTACAAAGCAAATCATTCCTTATACAGAGAGAGAGAGAGAGAGAGAGAGAGAGAGAGAAAGTAGTAATAATCAAAGTATCAAGTATTTGATAATATATGCAATATTTCACACCCATAGTCCCCCACCTCTATAAAGAAGGGGGGGAGTTCAATTTTCTCATATCCTCTTCAGAGACATACATGGTCATTATGATTACACTTGTTTGCTTTGTTATCACAGTTCAAATGATCAGTCCCTTGAGTTAGCTGGGATATGAGAGTGGCAACATAGTGCAATGAAAGGAGCTGAGGGTTCTGGTATGGATCATGGAAAGATCACTAAATTTGGAATCCTAGGAATTCAGTCCTCCTGGCTATTTTCTAGTTGTGTGACATTGGGTGAGGCCCTTTCATGTTGGAGTCTCAGTTTCTTCATCTATTTATAATTGAGATAATATTTGGTTAAAAAAAAACCATCATGCTTAACATGACACATAGTAGGTGTTATATAAATGCTTATTCCCTTCCCTTGCTCTGCATAATGAAAGTGCTTGATTGGATGATCTCTAAAGTCCCCTCCAAACCAATTCTATGGATTTTCGTTATGACCTCACGCAAATCATTGAACCTCTCTGGGACATAATTCCCTTGCCTGTAAAATGATGATATTTAAGACCCTATTCAGATTTTTGAGTTTTCTAATTATCTGGACCCAGTTGCCTGTATTTGTGCAAGTGAATATCTAAATCAAAGTTTCCTCAACTAGTCCATAGAGTTCTACTAGGAGATCTCAAAAGTCTTACTGGGGCACCTCCGAAACTGTTCCTACCACCAGCTCTCTTCATAATTTGCTATGATTCTCAGCTGAGCCAGCAGTGATAACTACTTCTTTGATCCACTTAGGGATTGTATTATGTATCCCCTCCCAAACCAACTGCTCTGGGACTTCCAAACCCATCCTGATGGGTGACCTCAAGGTTTCATGGAAATGAAACATGGAATATCATCACAAAGTAATTATACACTCCTGGTCTAAATCATGCTGGGCAAACGGTTTGTTTTCTTATTGAGTTTTAGGGATGATAAATGAGCACTGCTCTGCAACAGACTAGCTGTGTGACCTTGGCCAAGTCCTTTCTCTTCCTCTGTGACTCAGTTTCAACTTCTGTAAAATGATAATCAGACCTGATGCTCTCAGAGGTCTCTTCCAGTTCTGCATACTGTTCAATACTATATACATACATCTTAAATCCAGAGACAACTATTTTCTCAGTAGCCCCTTCTAGTATCCTGTTACTATGACAAGCAGTAAGTCAATGAGTGGCTGAACCAATTGTCTTTTGACTCCTAGTTCAGTTCTTTTCCAATCACTTTTTCTGCAACTTCTCTAAGTCATTTAACAGTCCCCTAAGATAGAGTCTGGTATGCTGCCAAGCTCGTGGCACATATATGCATGTATAACACATATATGGGTACATATGCAGGTGTGCATATATATACATGCACACAAATATGTGTATATACAAGCACATGTACATACATCTTTTGCCCATATTACTCAAGCAGCGTGAGGACAGAGTGTTTTGAATGTTGATTTCATTCATTGGGAAAATTAGACAAGAGAGGCAGGAGGCACTCTGAAGGGTAGAAAATATGATTGGAATAAAAACTAGATATTTTTTGAAAGGCTATATAATTATGATGATGAGTTTTAATTAGCCAGCCAAATTTGTTATTCTTACCCCACACCTGGGAAAACAAAAACTAGATCAGTGAAGAAGACAGTGTAGAAATGGAAAATCTGCTGTCAGCCTCCTCCTCTCCCTCCTCTTCCTCCTCACAAACCCTCCTTCCCTGCCCCTTTAGTACTATCTGAATATTTTGACTGGGCTCTGATTCATTAGACTTGATGCAACTGTTTTCCAAACTTTCAGTACTAATGACAAGGGTGTATTTCAATAGACCCCTGATGTAATAATCAAAAGGGCACTTAAAATTCACTGTACTATTACAGTCCCATTAAGCCTAAATTAATCGCACATTTGAGTCCCTAAATTTCATCTGCTCCTCCTTTGCAATGAGCACATGGTATATTTCCATTCTGATTCACCATAGCCTTGCTGGGTTTCACACATGGCTGTGGGAACAGTTTTGCTTACCCATGCTAACAAGGGGCTGGTTATATGCAGTGATTGACTGACATAGCCAATGGGAACTGGCTTCTGACATGATTTCCCTGCAACAAGCCAAAGGAATGGGGAATAGAAAAAAAGGGTAGAACAACCAAATACATGAAAGCAACTGGCAGCCCCACGGCTGCTGCTCTTTCTCTCCCAGCTTAACTATTGTATGGGGAAGTCTTAAATAACTCGGTTATTTCACTGAAAAGAAAAAAAAATCATCTAATTGCAAAGTTTCTGCTTTTCTTACAGTGCATAGCTCTTTCAAGAATCAACTAAGATCCATCTAATGAATTCTTCAATCCACAATAACAATAATAGTAATAATAATGGCCTTCTATTATTACTATGTAAATTCCACTGAATGTAAGATAAGAATAATATAAATGTTAAAATAACCCAAATTGTCTTCATGCTATTTGTTATTAACTGAAACATTTGGAACATTTTACAAAGCATTTTTGTCATAGCAGCCTTGTGTGGTAGGGAATACAAATATTATTATCCCTAGAGGATAAGTGACTTACCCAAGGTCACATAGCTACTTAGTGTTTGGGACTTACACTCAATGTCTTTTATTCCAGCTCTATTATTTCTTTTCTCTATCACACTGACTTTCATTCTAAACATTTGTTAGTTATCAATTACATAGTTCAAAGCAATTATGATGCATAAAGGGCTTAAGAGGAAACTTACAGAAAAGGGGGAAAAAAAACAATAATCAATTGCTCTGTGTGTAGGAAAACAAAAAGGCATCATAGTGAGGCAGCTGGACCAACCAGCTGCTATGTGTAGTACTTTTGATGGATAGCTTCAGCTCAGGACAATGAGAGCCCAAGAGGAGTAAATCATTGTTCTTTTAGCTCTTCACTCCTTTCCTCTGACCCAGCACCACTGACCCATGTGCTGAGCACATGGCCTGCAGATATGGCCATTAGCAAGATGTATCTCTGCAAAACTGCTCAGGCCAAGGGAACAGTGCCTGATTCCCCAGTTCACAAGGACTACTCCAGATTGGCCAGATGGCGAGAGGGTTAATGTGAAATCCTGGCCTGCCGAGAACAAAGTTTCTGATCACCATTTACTCCAATATCCACTGACCACACAGTCTGGGACCAGTAGGGATTCTTTCTTTTTTGTTTTTTTAACTCAATTGGAATTTGCAAGGGAATATGCACAGGTGGTCACTTGAAGGCATAATTAATTTGCATTTGAAGTTTTACAGCCAACAATGGAAAGAGCCTAGATCTCAGAATTTGGCAAGTATTTTAATAATCAATACTATCACTAGGTGTGTGATGAGTTTAGGTACTAAAAAAGAGCATTTTATTGATGATGAAGCTGGATTTTAGAGTTGGTTCTGTCATTAATTGGAAAATTGAGGACAAGATGCTAAATCTGTTTTCTTCATCCATAAAATGGCACTAGAAACACCTGACCTTCCTGTCTCATATGATCCTTGACCAGCAGTCAAATGAGAAAATAGAAAAATGTGTCTAACCAGTTAAAAATTTTGAACTAACCTAAAGGGTCATTATAGGATGTTAGCCAATGTATAAAGCACAGTAGAGTGTATATGACCATTTTATAAACACTGTGTTCTTGTCTGAATTTCACTTGTCACATTCCAGGTTGCAGAGAACCTTAGAGATGCCTTAGAGGTAAGACATGATAGAATGGTAAAGTGGATACAGCATGAGATGTGGAGTTAGGAAGCTCTAAGTTCAAACCTCATTTTGACCACTAACTAGTTGTGTAATTCGGGGAAAGTCATTTACTGGGTTCCAGTTTCCTCATCTGTAAAACAGGTGAGTTGAACCCAATGGTCTCTAAGGTCTCTTCTGGTTTTATAACTCAGATCCTGTGAATATAATCTTAGAAGGTTTCTGAGACTTTCTTCCAGATAAAAGCCATTGCGGATAATCATCTCTATGAAAAGGGCACCCATATTTACCTCTCCCTTTGCCCTCCTTCCCATCACATAGGGTCACATTTCCAATAGTCCACCAGTCATTTCTACCTGGATATAGTAGAAGTGAGAGATTCCAAGATGAGGCAGCAGCAAAGGTGTGCTCTTGAAGTACAGATTTCAGAGTCAGGAGAGGAATGGAGGTTGGCTGAGATCCTCCACAAAATGAAGTCCCAAGAGTTATACACCAATGGGAGAAGGGGGCGGGTTTTGCAGAAGGGCATTCCAAGTTAAGGATCTCAAAATAAAGATTTTCAAAAACAAATTCAAAATATGTTCCCCCAAACCTGATCCTCTTCCATCTCTTGATTTCCAAATTTCATTTTATAGCACTCCAATTCTCCCAGTCACTCAGTCTCAAAATTTATGGCTTGATTCCTCCTCATTTGTGCCCCTCCATGCCATCAGGTGCCAAATGCTAACCATCCTGACCTCTGTCTACCTCTTGAAGCCTCACATCCTGTTGATCCTAGGCTTGCCAGGCAAAGTGTGTGTTTAAAGCCATATCCCAAATACTGCCTCGCTTTCCCTGACTCCATCTAACTTTTCATCTTATAAATATTCGGTGCCTCCTCCTAGATCCCAACTTCAACTCTACTCCTTTTGTTAAGTCAGTCTCGTTTCAGCTAGTAGTAAGTGTCGAAGGCAGGATTTTAACTCAGTTCTTCCTCATTCCAAATCCAACACTCTATGTACCATGCCACCTATATCCCACAACCACCTAAATTTAATCTGCTGTTTATGTTTTATTTCTTGTTACTTCCAAACCATATTACTCTAATAGTCTCTAACTTTTCTTGAAATGCTCTACAAAATTTAAAATGTTAATTAAATGTCTATAGGAGTCAGTTATAATTATAAATATTAGTCTCCAGTTTCTCCTTTATTCCAATGCATTTTGTAATGCTGCTAGCCTAAATTTCCTAAAATGGAGCTCTGGCCATTTCATTCCCCTGCTTAAAAATTTTGAATGACATCTGATTACCTAAAAGGTAAAATCCAGATTCATACATATAGCATCCAAAGCCCTCCATAATCAAGTGCCAACCCTTCTTTCCTACTTAATTTGTATCTATACCCCATCATATTCTCTATGCTATTCACCAGTCTCTGCATTTTCCTGTGTGTGTGTAGGCCTTTATTAGAGTCTTCTATTCCTTCTGGAAGGCCCTCTTTATATTTTCAACTGTTGAAATTCTACTTCATCTTCAAGACCCAGATCAAATGGCCCTTCCTCCATGAAACCTTCTTTTTGCTTCAAAAGCCCAATGGGCTTCATACTTCTCTTATAGTAACTTATCATAGTCTTTTATTATGGTTATTCATGTGCTTGTCTTATTTCCCATACTATATTATGTCAAAGAATTAACTCAATACTCTCTATTTTTCTGAGTTTGCCAAAGCATTTTTATTACATATATATACACAATAGAACTAGTCCATGGACATATAGACAGAGCCATGTTTTCCAATTAAGTGCAGTATAGCTGATCTATTTATAGCTTTACTGTAGGGGTGCATAGGGTGTTCAGGGAAGACTAGCTCCTCTGGTGTGAGGGCTTGCTGAGCCCTTTTCAGGGCTGCTCACCTAACTTTGGTATCTAGCTGGCACTTAACTCTCACCTGTGGCTCCAAGAAGCTGTAGTGAGAGCAGCAGCCACTCCCCAGTAAAACTATTTTGGCAGATGGGGTAAACAGATGGGCTAAACCAAGTTGAGGGTAACTGACAGACCTCAAACCCTTCTGTGAGTTGGTTGGATGCCTACCCCAAGCATGTGAGGACATCCCCTGATGGAATGGGAGGATGAGAACAGTTTGTTCCAACGGTAATGAAAGTAGTTGAAGCAGGCACTTTGGAGCACTTAGGCCTTGCTCAGACATTGAAGATGCCAAGGTCATCTACAGCATCCTTGGCCATCATCAGTTATCCTGACTTTTGTCTTTCTACTGGATTTATGATGACTCTGGAAGAGAGAGGGAGGCTGACAATTTGTGCAATTTTGCCTCCCTGAAATTCAGGTGATGTCATTGGTCCTTTTCATAAACAAACGATGAACAACAGCTTTACAATTGGGGTTGTGAGGACAAAAGATAAATTGGGTGGAGGTAAGAGGTTATAAAATTGAAAAAATGAATGACTAGTGTTACAATTATGAGTTATAGGAATACTAAGTAAGGAGATTGATAAAGTTTGGTTAGTGGAACAAAGTGACAGAGTTTGTAATTGCAATATTCTAGGAATGCCTTCCCCTCCCCTCCCCTCTTCTTTCCTTTTCTCCCCTTACCTAAAGGTGTTCTGCCCAAAGGAAGGTAAATTTTGATGGCTGAAAGTCACCTAGTTAACTTGGGGTTTACTGGCTAGATTTCTTTCTCAAAGACCAGGCCTTAAACCCAATTCACTCCGGATCCATGGGTTAGAAAACAGGTCCCTGCCCAAGAGTAAATGCAAATAGTAGCTGTTTCTCTTTTGGCCAGCAACAGTTTGACTTTTGTTTTATTAAAGGGGCCATCCTTTAACTCACTCCTTAAAGAGGCTTACTCACGGAATGGGCATTGCCTCACTCAAAGTGAGAACTTGAAGAGACCTTAGATTAAAAGGGCCAAGGTCTCCCACTGCATCCTAGGCCATCTCCAGTCATCCTAATGCATATCTGGCCACTGGACCCAGAAGTCTCTGGAGGAGAAAGTGAATCTGGTGACTTTGCACAGCCCTTACTCAAATCAAAGTCAATTGCAAGTCATGTCATCATCTCCCTGATATCATGGTCCTCTTCTTGAACCACAACCACAAACTAGGAATAAGCACTACAAGTTGAAAAAGTATTTTCTATTTTCTCACCTTGGAAGAGCATTATTTCCCATGGGAAAATATTTTACCATAGTTTCTTCAGTTATTCAGTACCCACTCTACCCATAAGCTTTTGCAGTGACATCAAGTTTTCTAAATGTAGAACAAAGGAACAGGCCTAGGGTCTTAATTCAACAACTCTAAACTCCTTGAAGGCAAAACCTGTTTTATTTATCTTTGTATCCTCTACCTGGATTTAAAGAGAGAGAGAGCTGGAGGAAGGACTGCAAGGCACCAAAGTTCATTCTAGGGTCTCTTGGGGTTTCTATCTAGTAGGATGCTTGGAGTTGTAGAAGATGACAACTGGTCCGCTCCAAAATACCCTACTACTTCACTTTAGTTGTTTATCAAAATATAGTAGAATTTATCATTATGGCATTAGGCTGCACCTGGTCAATGAAATAATAAAGAATATGTTCATAGGAAAAGAGCAAAGGCCCCTCCAAAGACAATCCTACCTCCTTTTTAAATCTTTCTCCAACTACCTGAGCTCTCAGCTCTCTTCCTCTTCCATCTCTTCAAAGAAGCAGGGGGAAATGCCTTCTCATAGCTATTCTTTGAGACCAAGCTCAATCATAATCTCTCAGCATTTAGTTTTATTTATGTTGTTTTTGATCTTTCCATTTACACTGTTGTAGTCATCATGTGTATTTTTTTCATGGTTCTGCATACTTCACTTTGTATCAGTTCTATGTCTTCCCACAAGTCTCTGTAGTAATCATAATGATTGTTTCTTATAGCACAGTAACACAGAATAGGGAATTTTCTAAAACAAGTCAGACTGAAATAATTTTTCAATGGACCTTTCCTATAATCAGGTAAATGACTCTCATATCAAAACCCTGTATATCTGAAATTTTTTTCCCTCAGATTTTCATATACATTTATCTTTGTGGTGAAATTCCTTGATGTGAAGGTCACTTTTGACCAGGTTAGCAGAAGTTAAGGCCCAAACCCATCTAGTCATCTAGACATGTAGACTAGCTAGATAAAATCTAGTCTATTCATTCTACCCTTTAAATTATCAGATAATATATCAGTTACCCCAGTCCACATCCTCCCACTTCCCATAATTAATTCAGCTATTCTCAGCAGCTACTGTCTCTGTCTCAAGGGGAAAAAATGCCAGATTGAGAGTCAGAAGACCCAGAGTCAGGAGCACAGTTTTATGCTCAGGTGACAAATAGCTGAGGCAAGAAGGAGAAGGCCAGTTTAGCTTCCTAAAGACACAGGAGAAAGGGAAAGGAACAGAGTGCGTCACGTGATACAGCACATTTTTATATTTACAGAATTTATCTTCTTTGAAAAGTAAAACCATGTTACATTTGAAGGCCACCTTATGTATTGCATAGTCATTTATTTTCATATTTTTAGATTTTTTTCTTGAGTGTCATTTATCTTGTCTCCCTTATTATGCTTCAATTTAGAGACAAAGACAGAGTGAGGGCTCTTCATTCTTCCTCTGGTAGTATACCTAATAAACAGGAATGGGGAGTCGGGGTGGGAAAAATTCTCAGAGAAGAACAGATTGCACCTAGCCTAGAGACAGATTGTAGTAGCAATTGTTCATAATGTGACCAACACAGACCAGCTCTTCAAGTCTCTCTTATTACCTTACACATAGACATAAACCAACAAGTTATTTTCCAAAGAATACTTATTCGCTCATGAATATGTGATAAGACATGGGTTGGAGACCAAAATGAATAGGCAAGGTCTATTCCGAATATACAATGGGGCTTCCAACTATACAGGTGAAGGGCTCCCCAGTAGATGGGATTTTTTTTCATAATTCTCTTGCATCACTCTCTGTTCTTTTTCCATTTTTTCTTCTATCTCTCTTACATGATTTTAAAGTTCCTTTTTGAGCCCTTCCATGAGTTCTTTCTGGGTTTTAGGCCACTTCCCATTTTTCTTTGGGGTTTTGCACTGATGGAGGCCATAGGGGTCTGGCAGCTTACCTGGTGACTGTTTCTGCATTTTGGGGGGCTAAACTGGGCTGTTAGTGTATGTCTGTTTGCCTTTGGCTGTGCTGGTTCTTAGAGCTGGAGTCTGGCAGTTCCCCTGACTATGCTAAGGCACGTGGGAGGGGGAGGGTCCTGGTGTTGGCATTTGCCTGCTCCACCACACTGGGTCTCAGGATCTCCCACTGGATTGCTGGGGGGGCAGGGCTTGCTGCTGGATTGCTGGGATGCTTCCTGTCTTGGAATGCTCTCCTCTTTTACCTGAGTGAGACAGACTTTTCTTGTCAATCTTCCAAGTTTCTTGGGCTAAAAGATTGTTTCACCCCATCTTTTTGCTGGTTCTGCAATTCCAGGATTTGTTTTGAGGAGCTATTTTATGGTTATTTTGAGGTGAATATGGGAGAGTTACAGCAATTTACTGCTTATTCTGTCATCTTGGCTTCTGGAACAGTAAATGGGATCTGATGAGGTTTCCAACAGTAACAAATTAAGCAGGGACAAGCACTCTGAATGTCTTTCCACAACCAGAAAATTCCAGCCATGGATATTTATGAATTAGAGACTTAAAGTTAGGGTTAGAGTTAAGCTTTATAAATTAAATTACAGCTGATGGCAACATGCTTCTTTTCCCCACCTACCCCACCACCTTACATGTCTTTGCTTTCTCTATCATATTGTGTTTGCTCGTCCTTTATGATACATATCAGTTCATGGAGTAAATTAACTGGGAGGGTTCACCAAGAGAGCTCAATGTTGTTTATACCCTCTGTTAAACAACCAATATGCCTCAGGGAGGGATGGGCAGGAGTGAACCACTAACAGAAAACATGGTGTCTCTTTTGTCCTCCCCACAACTGCTAGTTGTTACACTCCTTACACAGAAGATGCTTAATAAATGTTGACTGACATTCAACATTTGTTTAACACTAACAACCTCACTTGCACCAGGCACTGGAAAAATAGGTCATCCATTTGGCAAGGCCAACAGAATCTACTGGAATTGGTTCAGTGAATAGTGTAAATCAAGTCATTCAGCCTTTCAGAAAAGTTGTATCCTCATTGCAAGTGTGCTAGATTATCTGAAAATGGTTAAAACCTGGGAATTTTCCATAGATTAATGATATGGTTAAATAATTACAACTGAAGGTGCAGTAAGAGATTAGAAACAGAAAAATGTTCATTTGTTTCAGGCTAAGATTAGTCATCGGCAATGTGATGCAGTTCCACCTACCCCACAAGCAAGGAAATGAAAGAAAGAAATCAAGAATGAACTTGCACTATTACAAGGGAAGGGAATGCATGTGACATATGGGCTTGACCTTGGGAAGGTGTTGTGAGAATAACCAACGAAGCCACATAGCGTCTGCTCTTTTTACAATTTCACCAAAAGTTCCCTGGCTTTCGTTGTGGTCCATACTAAGTCATTTGAAAAATGCTATTTGTTTTTATATATTTGTTATTATGTAGCTTTCCCCGTTAGGCTTCAAAAATGCCTTGAGAGCATGGACAGGTTTTGTTTTGTTTTGCTTTCTCTCCCCAGGGCCTTGCACATAGTAGGCTCTTTATAAATGCCTACTGACTTGTTGATTGTAACAAACCTTCAGAGGTAATAATAAAGAAGCAGGATACATAAGAAAGAAGCCATGTGGTTTCCTCCAAGTAACTCTTGCTTTTAGAACTTTATAAATGCATTTCAAGGAGCTATAGTCACCAGAAAAGGGAGAGTGAGTGACTATGGAAATCAAACATAAATCCTGATGAGGATGATACTGATAATAATAAATCAGCCACAGGGACCCATGCACAAGTAGCAATCTAAGAAGATCTTACACTCCACCAGCCCTTACCGGAGTCTCTGTGAACTCTTGTGTGTATACATTGGGCAAATGCCTATTGACTGACTGTAACTGGGAATTCTTGCACCTGGGACAAGTTCCACAAGTTGCCCTTGGGAAAATGACCCCAAACAGACTTTCAGTTAAGCAAGGAGGATGTGAGCCACTGCCCTGTGAGGAGACAGAGTGCTGTGAGGCCCTCACTGGCAAGGGTGCCATGAGGGGTGGCAAAGAACTCACCCTGGACAGTCATTTAGAATCCCGTTTTGACTATTTGCTTATTGTTGAAAACTAGGTGCTAAGATCTATTCCTTTTAGCTGCTGACCCACTACAACTACAGTCAGTATCCTTTAAATTCAGGGGACTGGGTCAAATTCCTGTCCCACATCCTATTTATGGCTCTTGCATTAAAAAAACACTCACATATATACACACATACATATATAAAGAGAAACAACAAGAATTGGCTTCCATTCTGAGAGATATTAATTAGGAATCTATTTTTTAGATGAAATTTATGAGGATAGTTGCCCAATAAACTTGTCCAATAAATTCATCACATCCATGGAATGGAGCATAAGTCCCCAATAGTCCATGGGTTTAGGCAAGATAAAGAATTATAAATG
Organism: Vombatus ursinus; assembly: GCF_900497805.2. Taxonomy (NCBI): domain Eukaryota; kingdom Metazoa; phylum Chordata; class Mammalia; order Diprotodontia; family Vombatidae; genus Vombatus; species Vombatus ursinus. The sequence continues at coordinate 26,207,943 of NW_020954594.1, read as the reverse complement.
GCCTCACATATCACACTACAGAATATTTCCCTACCTCTAAATAGACTGTGTTACTAGAAGTGTATGAAGTAATACTTTTTCTGATAAAGGAAATATCACTTTTTTGGGATTTGCATTAAATTGTGGTTCTGTTCACAGGCAGGAGGACAGATTATAAGACTTCCCAAGGTTTTTGGTCCAGTGGAGACAGCAAATGCTATAAAGTCAGAAGTTGTCCATTTAAATCTTGCTTCTAATGCTCACTTAACCTCAGCTAACCTCATACCTGTTTCCTTATCCATAAAATGAGAGGGTTGGACTCTTTAGGTTGTTTGACCTCTAAGTCCTGTCCTTGTAATGTCTCTAATATATACTACCTTCTTTCTTTCCTCTGACACTGCCAGCACTCAGATCATGTTTTACCTATGATATTGTAGCCTTTGGGTAGATATTCTTGCCTCGAGTCTTCTCCCACTCCACTCCATCCTGCCCTCAGCTGTCAAATTAATCTTCCTGGAGTTCAGATCTGACCATGTCACTGCCCCAACCTTCCCCACTCCAGTGGATTATTTCTAGGATCAGATATAAAATCCTCCACTTGGCTTTTAAAACCCTTCTTAACCTAGTCACTTCCTATCTTTCCAGCCTTCTTAAACCTCATTTCTCCCGTCCTCTACTCCACAATCCAGTAACACTGGCCTCCTTGTAGTTCCTTACACACAACACTCCATCTCCATACTGTAAGCATTTTCTCTGGCTGCACCTCATACCTGAAATGTACTCCTTCCTCATCTCTGCCTCCTGGCAAGTCTCAACTAAAGTCCCACTTTCTGCAAGAAACCTCTCTTAGACCTCCTCAACTACAGATTCTCTCTGGTTTATCCTGCCTATATTGTTTGTACATAGTTGTTTTCATGTTGTCTTCCCCTGTGAGCTCCTTAAGAGCAGGGTAGGTTTTTTGTTCGTTTGTTCATTTGTTTGTTTGTTTGTTTTTTGGGTTTTTTGTTTGTTTGTTTGTTTTTTTGGCCTTTCTTTATATTCTGAGCATTTAATGCAATGCCTGGCATGTAATAGGTGCTTAACAAATGCTTTTCATCTGACTAACCTTCTAGTTCTAAGTCTATGATTTTAAGAACTAGACCTTATTAGAATTTTATATTATGTCTTATACATAAGTGTTGCTAAAGAAAAAGTCCCTATAGTTTTGATATTACCCATCTTTTCTATTCTCTTCTTTCTGATTTAGCTAAGGAATCTTTTTCTACTTTTGTTCCTCTTTTGAAGTTATCATTTATTTCTCTATATACTCTTTCCATAGGAACACCTTATTGCTTCTCAATTAGATATCACTCAGAAACTTCCTGACAGCTTCCTCCTATTTCTAGGACTGGAAAGCAACTGCATACAGATGTACTCAATGTACAAGTGCCCATCACTGCCCTTTTTTCCTCACTTCCCTTCCTTAGTTCCCTTTTAGTCCAACAGTCCAAACACATGAGAAGGTTCTAGGTGTGCTAATCAAGTTAGAACCCTAATCATGCATTTTGAATACAGGTTGCTCATCTCACTACCTATGTCTCATGTAATAATCAATACAACAAACGTGGATTAAGAACATTACATAAAAAGAAATGTGCAAGGTACCTCACACACACACACACCAAAACAAAAAAATAGCACTTGCTCTCAAAGGACATTTTCTGTTCTGGAAGATGCAACATTTACAGAAATTATTAAATACAATATAAAGAGGAAGAAAACATTAACATAACATAAAACATAAAAATTAACAACTAAGGGGATCAAGAAAGACTTCCCAGGAAGTAGCTCAAAGTTAAGAGGAAGAGAGTTAACCCGGGTATGACAGTGAGGTCACAGAAAGTCTTCAAGACTAAAATGTTAGGCTAATTCTAAAAAGATGCAGTTTTCACAAAGTCTTATACTTGGCTCCAACAAATCAACTTTTTAAGCACATATGAAGGAGATATAGGTATGAAGAAATACGAATGAAAAAATTTTGGGGGGATTCAAGGGAACTGCACAAATCCAATATAAGCCAATATTATGATATGGTAATCAAAAGAGATAACAAGATTTTAGACTTTGAGTTAGGTGGCACACTGGATAGAATGCTACGCCTGGAGTCAGGAAGATCTAAGTTCAAATCCAGCCTCAGACACCCACCAGCTGTGTGATTTTGGACAAGTCTCTTAACCTGTGTCTGCCTCAGTTTCCTCAACTATCAAATGGGGATAATAATAACATTTACCTCCCAGAGTTGTGAGAATTCAATGAGATAATATTTGCAAAGCACTTAGCATAGTGTCTGGCATATGTTGTTCAGTCATTTTTTCAGTCACGTCCTACTCTTTGTGACCTTATTTGGGGTTTTCTTGGCAAAGATACTGGAGTGGTTTGCCATTTCCTTCTCCAGCTCATTTTACAGATGAGGGAACTGAGGTCAACAAGGGTAAGTGACTTGCCAACAGTTACACAGCTAACAAGTATCTGAGGCTGCATTTGAACTCAGGTCTTCCTAAATCCAAGCCTGATACTAAATCTACTGTGCCACATAGCTGCCTGTAGGAGGAAGGAGAGAAAAATATTATTCCCTCCCCTTATTTCTACTTATAGAAAGTACATGGTGAGATGTAAGGTGTAAGAAGACCAGAAAGGTGGGAAGGGGAAAATTTACAGAGGCTTTTCAGAGCTAAATAGAGGATTTTATATTTATATTTAATACCTGTACAACCTTGGACAAGTCACTTGATCCCTCTGTGCTTTAAATGTTCTCATTTATAAAATAAAGAGGTTGAACTAAATGACCAAAGTGCACCTGGACCTTTTCTGTCAAGAGGCTCTGACATAAGAGTTATAATTATTTCAGTTTTTCCCTTGTTATTCTTATCTTCCCAACCAAAGCATAAGCTGTTTGAGAGCTGGGACCACATGTTCCCCATAGCCTGCACATATAGCAGATGCTTAATTAATATTTGTTGAATAAATGAATGAATAAAAATATCTAAATGCCCATTAGTCTGTGTAGAATTTTTATTATTTTGAAATGTATTAGCTTAACCTCGCCCACGATGATGCTCATCTGCCAATTTTCTGACCATTCACTCAGGCTCATAAGGTCTTTCAATAATTTATTTCTACCACTTTGATATTTTTTTTCAGTCATTTTTCAGTTGTGTCTGACTCTTTGTGACCCCATTTGGTGTTTTCTTGGCAAAGATACTGGACTGGTTTGCCATTTCCTTCTCCAGCTCATTTTACAGATGAAGAACTGAAGCAAAACAGAGCTAAGTGGCTTGCCCAGGGTCATACAGCTCCAAAGTGTCTTAGGACAGCTTTGAACTCAAGAAGGTGTCTTCCTGACTCCAGGCCGTATCTACTTTGTTACCTAGCTGCATTTCACTCTTTCAGATATTTTAGTGTCATCTACAAGCATTCTTCTAGCATTTCCTCCCATTCATTGAGATATTCTGATCACATTTGCATGTCTCACCTCCCTCATGACTGAAGCAGAGATGAGAAGGAGGCCCCGTATATCCAACAACAGTCAGTGATAGTCATTCTTCATTAGACAAGGAAGTGTCTGTGACCATTTTTCAGGTATCATCCAACTAATGTCTTCAGGCTTCCTAAAGTTTAGTGCATTTTTATTGTGATTTTTGATTGGAATAGTGTTCTTCATGATAACAACAATCTCTCCTCAAGCTCTGTGATTTCCATTCCTTACAGCCCCACATAATAGACAATGAGTTTTCATCACTAGCAGAAGTGTCCAAGATGTCAACAACTAAAATGTTTTCATAAAATGTGAAAATAAATGGAAGAAAGACAGTAATCTGTGTGCCATTAATAATGAAATTGAAGGGAGGGTGGCTGGAAATGAGATTCTATTACAACTACTTCCTATTTGTTAGGATTCAAATCTCAATTTAGGGATAATTGAAGCATCTTCCACTTTACCACATTATCGTTGATCCAACTTAAATATGTTCAGAATATAAATCTTTCTGCCTCCCTCATTTCTAGGCAAATCCTTTCCTTAATTCTCTCTGTGTCTGGACTAAAAGGACAGAATCAATCCTCCAGTTATTACATTTCACATTTTTTAAGGTTAGACTTCTAGCAATATTAACCTCTTGAACACAACTGAGCACCAGAAAGTAAGTAGAAAAAATTCCTCTTACCTCCCTCCCCCCAACTCCAGATAATTGTTATAAAACTTCTAGAAGAAAGAAAGTCATGTACTTTCCTCCTTAGACCTCACTCAGTCTTACTGAGTCTAACTTCCTAGAATCATAGACTCTTAGAACTGGAAGGAATCTTGAGATCATTTCATGAAAACCTTCACTTTACAGTTAGGAGACTGAGTCTAGAGAGATGAAGTGACCTTCTCCAAGACATAATACTACCAAGTGAAAGAGCTGAGACTAAATTATGGGTCTCCTGATTCTGAATTAAGGACTATTTCCACTATTCTACGTTGCTTAACATATAATTCTTAACATTATTATGTTATATTCAGGCAGCTAGGTGACACAGTGAATGTAGAGTGGGGTAGAGTTCAAATTTGGCCTTAGACACTTACTAGCTCTGTGACCCTGGATAAGTCACTTAACCCTGTTGGCCTCAGTTCCTCATGTGTAAAATGAGCTAGAGAAGGAAATTGCAAGCCACTGCATCTTTACCAAGAAAACGCCAAATGGGGTCATAGAGTTAGATATGACTGAAACAACTGAACAACAACATTATTATATTATTAATAATTAACCAAAGATTGATTATACATTTAATTAATATTTTATCACTTTGTAATTATCATTAATTATTCTTAATAAGATTGGTGATCTGCTTTCTGAACCATCAGCAGTTAGAAATAGGGAACCAGGAACTGTTGGTTAGAAAAAGTTACTGGAAAAAGATATCATGGTAGAAGTGGCAATTAATAGTCTCATATCTAGCACTGCAGTCCATCCTCCACTCAGCTGCCAAAGTAATCTTCCTAAAGTGCAGCTTTGGCCATGGCATCCCTTTATTTAATAAACTCCAGTGGCTCCTTATCACCTCCAGGATCAAACAAAAAAAATCCTCTGGTGTTCCAAGCCCTTCATAGCATGCCCCTCCGCCTTTCCAACCTTCTTATACCTTACGCCCCACCACGTATTCTACTGCCTAGGGACACTGGCTTCCTTGTTGTTCCTCTAACAAGACACTCTATCTTCCAACTCTTGGCATTTTCACTGACTGTCCTTCGTGCCTGGAATGCTCTCCCTCACATCTCTACCTCCTGGCTTCTTTCAAGGCCTACATAACATCCCACCTTCTATAGGAAGTCTTGCCTAATCCTTCTTAATTCTAATGCTTTCCTTCTGTTGATTATTTCCAACTTATCTTACGCATAGTTTGTTTATGCAAACATGGCTGTTTGCATACTGTGCAACCGGAATGTGGGCTGTAGGGACTGTCTTTTGCTTTTTTTGTATCCCCACTGCTTAATACAGTGCCTGGCATATAGAAGATGCTTAGTAAATGCTTATTGACTGACTAAAAGGAGAACTAAAGAATAAAGAGCTCTGATAATATAGTACAGTAATAAATTTCTCTAATGACTCTGAGTCATTAAAAAATAGGTCAAATCATCTTTGGCATCCTCTCTTTAAATAGTCATTAAAGCATGTATTATACTTTTAGGTGTTATTGATGTCTTGTTTTTATATCATAATCATTTCTAGACATCAACTTTCTCCTTCCCAGTAATTCTCCCTTATAGTCAATTGTTAATAATCAATAAAAATTAATTAAATGCTGACTATGTGCCAGACAGTGTGTTAAACTCTAGGGACACAAAAAAGAAAAAGAAAGTCTCTGCCCTCAAAAAGCTTACAATCTAATGAGGGAAGACAGTGCACAAAAGTGAGCCATAAAAGAAGGGGGGCACACACACACCACCAGAGGGTACCCAGTGTGGAGTCACATTCATGGAGTCCAAAACAAGCAGAATACTGATGAGAGATGAGGAATTCAGCTGGGAAGTTCTTGGCCCTCTATAAAGAAAGGCTTTGGAAGTAGTTGGTTGTTCTACTCTAGCCCACCAATCAGAAGGGAGAGGCAGCTGAAGGTGCTAAGGAGGATCTGAGTATCAAAGCTAAATCAATCTCCAGGATTGTGAGATTTCAGGTGATGAGTTCATCCTGGGGGAGGCATGATGTTTCTAGAGTCAAAAACATGCCAAACAGCTGATGGAAAATAAAGAGTTATAACAAAAACAGTTAAGCAAAAGAAACTGATAGCAACCTTGTCTGGCAGCGATTGTGGTATTCTATATCCATAGTCCCTCACCTCTCTAGGGACAGGAGGGAGATACATTTCTTCATCACTTCTTCAGGGATAAGACTAGTCATTAAAATTATCAATCAATCTACAAATATTTATTGAGTCTACTATATGTCAGACACTATTGGGCACTGAATTCAGTTTTACTTTGTATGCTATTGGTTTACACATTACTTATGGCAAGATACTACATCCCTGTGTACATGGTTTCCTAGGTTCTACCTACTTCATTCTGCATCAATTCACCCGAGTCTCCCCATTTTCTCTGAATTTCTTATATTCCTTGTTTCTTTTCCTTTTGTCCAGTCCCATAATTTCGTTGGCAGTGGGGGTTCCCAGATGAGAAAACACCCTCTACTAACACAAATCAATAACTATTCTTCAACTTATAGTCTTGAGAGAATTGTTGTAGCACTGAGGTTAAATGATTTTCTCAAGATTGATAGCCAGTACATGTCAGGGGCATGTTTTGAACCCAAGTCATCCTGATTTCAAGGCCAGCTTCTATCAACCATGCAAGCTCCATCTCTTCTTGTTTCTTATTCCATTACATTCATACACAATTTGTCCAGCCACACATGAATATATACCTGTTTTATTTCCAGATTTTTTTGTCACCATAAGAAGTGTTGCTATGAAGATTTTGAAATATATGTGACCTTTCTGTGAAATATGCAATACATTTCAGTAATTTTTTTCATTATAAACAGTTAATATAAAAAGGTTGGTCTCTTAAAGAAATTTCAGTTATCTAGAGCATTCACTTGCACGGAACACCACAGTCCCTGACAAGCCCAGTTGAATGAGTTTCAAGGATAGTTGCAATAGGACCAGGTTGTCAGACAACATGCAACAACATTTTAAAGGTACGGCAATATACTACATTTGAAAAAAATCTTTTTTTTTTGGTGGTTTTTTAAATCTAAAGTAACCTTAAACCTTGGAACCTGGTCATGTGCATTTAGGTATTAAAGAAATCAGACAACCATGTACAAAACCAACAAGATAGCATGGACCTTATTTTCCCTGTTAATTGAAGCAATAAAATGAAGCAAGGAGGCCAAACAGAAGCAATTATTCCAGGCAGCTTCCATAGCACATTTAATGCACTTTAACTTGAAAATATTTCAAAGCAGTACTTGCTGGTGAACCATATGAAAAATTTGACTGCCTGAAGATGAAAGGTTGAAAAAAGGAAAGTGAGTCAGTGAAAAGTTGAAGACAGGTAACTCAGGGAGCAGTGATCAGATCAAACTTTTTTTTCTTTTCAAGATCTTCCACTGAAGTCTTATTCTGGTGTTTGATTACTGGAGCTCTTTATGTCATAAAAACACAAACTCAAAAGTTGTCATAATAACACAAACTTTGGGAGCTTCTAAGAAGCTGAAAAGTCCCAGAGTATGAGACCAGTCAAAGATCGTGTACCTCTCATCTGAGGTATCCCAAATTCGGAGAAATTGATCATGAGGAAGTTGGCCACTGGAAGGCAAGGGAAGACTTATCAAGTCTTCCATAAGCCATTAGGAACCCGAGTGATTACAATGCATCCATTTAACACGCCAGGGTACAAAGACAGAAATGAATCCTTTCTAGCTGTCAAGGAGCTCATATTCTGTCGGTATTCTGAAATATATTCAAATACCACGTGATAAATGTAGCCCCTAGGTGTTGCTGTAGTGGCTATTTCTCTATTTTCTTGGCACTCCAGCCCCTCCTGACCAGAAAGGGGTGGGGTCTTAAAAAAAAAAAAAAGACTGCGCTGTCTGCTTCTTGGGCAAACTAAGATGAGATTTTCTCCTCTAGCATCCAGTACCCTCTCACTTGCTCCTCCTCCCTTCCTCTCACTTGAGACTTGCAGGTTGGGGGGAAGGGGAAAGAGGTGATGCGCCTAGCCTGAGGGACATATAGGATAAAATGGCTCATAAATTATACCCCATGGGTTCTCCTTGACCATCAATCCAGGAGTGAGGCCCCCCCCCCATATACTCTGTGAAATATAAAATCTCCTTAGAGCGGCAGAGCTCCCTCCCCCTCTCCACCTTTTGCACACTTGGGCTGCATTTTGAGTCACACTCAGCAAAAGAAAACTCTATATAAATTGAAAAGTCCTCTAGGTCATTGTTTTGTAGCATACTGCTTCTTTCTCCTAAAAGTGGAGTAGAATAACAGCAAATACTGCTTTAATGGTGGTTCCACTTAGTCAAGTCCTGATTAAAAAAGCTTACATGGAGTTCATTTTTGACAAGGGACTATCAACCTGACCAACAACCAGTCGTCTACACAACTTACCCTCACTAACAACGGCAATTATAAGCACACTGCCTTCATAGGAAGGTGAATTTTATCCTACAGCAAAGATGGAGACACTGAAGCTTCTTGAGCAGTTTACATGTCCAAACCCATGCTTTAGAGAGGCAATGAATCCCAGAATTAGAGTTGTGGCCTTGTGACAGTCACTTTATTATCTGACTCCCATTCCCCCACATTCATCAGGTATGCAATTTCAATATGTCTGGAAAAGTGAATGAGCAAAAACATTTTCTTGACGAAAATATACCAAGCTTGTTCATTTGTTGCAAGCAGCTACTTTCCAGACTCTTATTCCTCCAGCTGACAGCTACTATCCTCATATTTTTTTGATGCTCCCTCATCTTTGGACCCATACCAATTAAAAATTCTGGATTCTAGTCTGTCTCTCTGTACCTAGAGGGGAAATGGTATAATACAGTGAAAATAAGGTATGCAGCTTAATGAAAAGACATTTTAAGGAGCATAAAGAATGTAATTTACAGGAACCAAAGTCCGCATGACTGTAATATTCATCAGAATCAGCAGCCATAAAGTGGATGCACTGTAATCACTAGGGTTCCTAATGGCTTATGGAAGACTTGATAAGCCTTTCTGACATCGTTCTGATGCTTAGTGTCTTGATCTATGAAATGAGGCATTTGGACTAGATGGGCAGCAAGGTCCCTTCCAACTCTAAATCTATGCTATTGGTTTTCACAATTTGCCCTGACCACTGGGACCAGATGGCCACCAACCTCAAGTGCCTGCTTTATCAACAGGTCCTGTGAGTTGTAATCTTCTGGCTATAGATAAAATTGTCTTCTACCCAACCAGAATCTTGGTTGTTCAAAATCAGCTGGTGGGAGACAAATTGGCGGCTGATTAGATGATATATGATAGTAAAGTCATAATGAATGCTAGACCTGGAGTCAGGAGTGACCCAGATTCAAAGTTGACCCTCAACACCTACTAAGTATATGACCATGAGAAGGTCACTGAACCCAAGTTTCCTCATCTTGATTAAAAATGCCAAGCATGTTAGAGAAGCTGGCCATTCCTCACCCACAGCTTCCTACCATCTGGAAAATCTATCCCTTCGCACTGGCTGTTCCAATTCCTAGTATGCTCTCCCTCTCACCTCTCCCTCTTAGACTCTGAATTCTTTCAAGATTCAGCTCAAGCACCTTCAGGGAAGCTTTCTCCAGTCGCCCAGCTTCTAGTGCCTTTCCTTCCAAAATTATTTTCCATGACCCTATGTATCTTGAATATACTTATTTATGTGCATGTCCTCCCTTTACAGAATGAAATCTCCCTGAGGGCAGAGACTGTTTTTTGCTTTTTCTTTGCATCCACAACACCCAGTACAAGACCTGGCACATAATAAGTGTTTTACATATGAATCTTGATTTGTAACAAGTTTTACAATAATTAGATCATTTTAACCCTGGAGGCATTATAATGGTCCCTAAGGTCAATGTGATTCTCTTCTCTGCAGCTTTAAGAGGTTTTAGAGCAAAAGTTATGAGTTAAATCATAATTGCTTCAAGGTTAGAAAAATTCCCAACATTCAGATAGAGCTTGGTCTCTCTGCCTAAATTTACATTTACATCTATTTCTGGTAAACCTATGGCCTTTTTGTGTTAGAGGCAAAATGCAGAATACTGGGGCTGGGGATACAAAGGTAAATCAAGAAGTATTCTTATCAACAAAGGTAATTATTTTTAATTAGGAATTAGTGGATTCAATTCAATTTAATAAACATTTATTAAGTATTTACTATCTTTCAGACATTGTGTTAAGTTGTTAAGGGCACAAACAAGAAAAAGACTTACTCACAGCCCTGGAGGAGCTTACAATCTAATGAAAGAGGACACCCAAAAGGAAGGTGCAACGTGGGCCTGGGGTATATTGTTCCATTGAACTGATAGAAAATAGAGTTCTCAGGAAGGTTGTGAGCACTCTATGAAAGACAACTTTGGGAAGCTAGCGCTCAGCCCCCCAACCCCTCCAATCAGACAGGAGAGGACTCTGAAAAGGAGTTGAGACGATGTTTAGTCATGTTTTCAGTGGTGTCCAACTCTTCATGTCCCCAGTTGGGGTTTTCTTGGCACAGATACTGGAGGGATCTGTCATTTCCTTTTCCAGCTCATTTAAAAATATATATATATTTATTTTATTCTGAATTTAAGAAATAAAACAAGCATTTCCATGATATAGTAGAATAGAAAAAAATTGCAGATAAGGAGCTGAGGCAAAGAGGATTAGGTGACTTGCCCAGGGTCACACAGTAAGCATCTGAAACTAGATTTGAACTCAGAGACGACTCCTAACTCCAGGCCAGATGCTCTACCTGCTGCACCACCTAGCTGCCCAGAGAAAATTTCCAGGCCCCAAACCTGAGTCACTCTTCATAGTGATGGGATTTCAGGTAATCAGGTTGTTCCATGGAGCGGAAGCCAAGCAGAGCTTCTGATGGAAAATGGGGTAGATAATGGAATGGAGAGGGAATCAATAGAGTCTTACCCTTCTGCATTGATTTGCTGCAAGTAGTCCCAAGGGAAGAAGAAAGTCTGAGTTCTCAGACACAGTTCAAGTGATGAACTGTTTCCTACCCGCTTCTCTGACTCATCTCAAAATGCTCTTCCCCTTAAAGCCTTCCAGAAGAACAAAATACAGCCAGGTGAGAACTCTTTTGTGACTTGAGATGACTCAGCAGCTGTACATTTCTTATGGAGTGAACTCAAATGTAGCCATTATAATCTGGATTCAAACCCAGAAGCCTCCTTCAGATGCTTCTTGTTGCTTCTAGCTAATAATGATGATGATGATGATGATGATAATAATAATAATAATGGCTTGCACTTATATGATGCTTTAAGGTTTGTAAAGTGCTCTACAAATATTATCTCATTTTACCTCATAACAATCCTGGGAGATAAGTGTTATTATTACCCCTATTTTTCAGATACTCAGATACTGAAGGAGACAGGGGTTAAATGGCTTGCCTAGGATCACACAGGTAATAAGTAGGTGAGATAGGATTTGAACTCAGTTCTATCTGACTTTAGGTCCAGCACTCCATTCACACTGCCACCTAACTACTCTTTTGCCGTACCACCAGCCTCTCCTGCCTCTTTGTTTATCTCACGATCCTGCTTTGTCTCAGAGGCACATTTTGACCCCTGCAGTCTCAACACCAAAAATTGTGGCTATGTCAGATTTTTGATCTGATCACCATTTTGCCTCTTTTTTCTCATCTGTCCTTATTAGTGCTCTGGCCAAGAACTACATCATTTATTTTTCTATTACTCTAAATCTTCTTGTAATGTCTTCACTTTATAGACAGAATATACCTGAAATACATTGTCTCACTCATCAGATGGGACATCAATGTCACCGTGCCACATCACCATCTTTCTTGCACTGCCAAGAGTCTTCCAAAGCAGATGGATCCCTGGAATCACTTCTTAGTATGGGTTGCTTTGCTTGCATCATTCCATCCATCTTGAAATGCCGCTGGGCATATCTATGAAGCCTTTCCAGATTCATTCAATACTAACATGGTACACTGGAAGGAGCCCCAGATTAGTTGTGAAGAGACTTGGGTTCTGAGTCCCAGCTTTGTCACTAACTTGCTACGTGATCTTAAGCCAGCCATGCAGCACAGAAAGGCACAGAGGGAGGTATTTTTGGTCAAAGGGCCTTTAGCACTTTTCAATCAGGCAGCCATCTACTCTGACCTGTTGTTAGGACTGTATGAAAAAATGTTGTGCTAGTGAAGGCCCAGGAGTATTATGAGAGGCATGAAGATATAAGTAATTGGGTAGAGGGACTTCTAGCTCAAGTGAGACAATAACTCCTAATGCTCCCTGTGGTCACAGCCCTGCCTGCTACCATGGCTGCTTCCTGAATTGGTGCCATTTGGTCAAGATGGAAATGGGTGGGAAAAGAAACAACTCACTACAAAACTGCCTACACTATATAAGATACAGCTCAAGGCACCCCATCCTACTGTTGGCCATCCTAATACCAAATTAAATAATAACAGCTCAAACTTCTGTTCAGAGTTTACAAAACATTTTTCTAACAACCTTATCTGGCTGGTAGTGTCAATATTATCATGTCTTTTCCATTTTAGAGAAAATGAAGCTAAAGTTCAGCAAAATTAAATGACTTCCTAAAGGTCACAGATGGTTAGTGGCAGAGCTAGGATTCAAACCTAGTCAAGATTCACAGTTCTTCTCATTACAAAGGACAGAGTAAGTCAAACAAAGACATTTACTCAATTACTTGGTCAACTATTTGTAGTCTGATCTCAGAAAAAAAGATCTTCACCTCTCTTAACCCAGAGTTCTCCCTTCCAGTGGACATAAACTGAGATATAATTTTTATTTAAATATTGACTATAAAACAGACATAAACTGAGATATAATATTTGTTTAAATATTAACTATAAAACTATAATGGCTATAAAAATAGCCATTTTGTACTATTGAATGAGAAGCATTTTATATATTCATGAATTTGAAGGATGAATAGCTACCAAATCCAACCATAAAAAGGGTCCTTCTAGACCATAAAACATACTTGCTTCATCTAGATTCATCTAGAGAGCTATGGTTTAATTTTGAATATTTATGGTCATACTTCATAATAAATATGTCTAATGTGGGAAGGTTTGGTAATGTGAGACTCTGGAATTCAAATATTAATTCTCTACTATTTAGTTTAAAGCCAATTGTTTCCCAAGAATTATGGGCTTTATGTATTGATGACATGAAAATAATCTGAATTTTGGTATATTGTAGAGGTAATAGCACTAAAATTAGGTAGAAAAGTGGATCAAGTGCTGGGCCTGAGCCAAGAAAACCTGATTTCAAATCCTGCCTCAAATATTTATTAGCTAGTAGACCCTGGGCAAGCCACTTAATCTCTGTCTGCCTCAGTTTCCTCATTTTTAATATCGGGTTAAATAGTAATACCTACCTGCCAGGGTTGTCATGAGGATAAAATGAGGTAGTATTTGTAAAGTGCTTCGTAAACTTTAAAGATCTATGTAAATTCTAATTTTCAAAAAAAGCTTAAAAATTTGGTCTCACATTTAAATCTATTAAACCAGTAATCCTGTTTTCAATCTTAGAGGGTTTTTTGTTTGTTGATTTTTATTTTGGTACAGACCTGCAATTTTACAAGCTCATAATAGGCTCATAGTTTTAGAACTTGATGGGACCCTTGTTGTTGTTGTTGTTGAGTCATTTCAGTAGTGTACCACTCTTCATGACTCCAGTTGGGGTTTTCTTGGCAAAGGTACTGGAGTGGTTTGCCATTTCCTTCTGAAGATAAGGAACTGAGGCAAATAGGGCTAAGTGACTTGCCTAGGGCCAAACAACTAGTAAGTATCTGAAGCTGGATTTGAACACAGGTCCTCTTGACTCCAGGGCAGGCTTTCTATCCACTAAGCCACCCATCAACTGCCTTGGGATGGAACCCTAGAGATCATCTAATCCCACGCTATCATTTTACACATGAGGAGACTGAGGCTGAGAGATTACAGAACTTGCCCAAGATCACACGATGGTTGTTGTTTAGTCGTTTCAATTATGCCTGACTCTTCATGACCCCATTTGGGTTTTCTTGGCAAAAATACTGGTTTGCCATTTCCTTCTCCAGCTCATTTTACAGAGGAGGGAAATCAAGGCAAACAGGGTCAAGTAACTTGCCCAGGGTCACACAGCTAGTAAGTGTCTGAGGCCAGATTGGAGCTCAGGAAGATGAGTCTTCCTAACTCCAGGTCCAGCACTCTATCCATTGCGCCACCTAGTTGCCACAATGGTTAGTATCATAATTAGCATTCAAACTCAGGTCTTTAGTCTGTCACTCCAGCTTTTTTCCATTGTACCATGATTTCTCCACCATCTTATTGTTGTAGGAAACTTTTAGTGAGGCAACTTTCTCTACTAGCCTAGGTGGGTAACTATTCTGCAATTTATTTTTTTCTTTTTCAAAAAAATCCTTTTATTTTTAATTTATGGAATAAAACAAGCATCTCCATAATATAATACAGTAAAAAAAAAGATTGTACACAAAACTGCAAATCTACTATATACAACTTGCTATTCTTTTCAAATATACAACATTATCATGTAAATTTCTTTTTTTTCTTTTTTTTTCTTCCCTACTCCCCTCCCCCAGAGATGGCTACCATTAGACACAAATAGGTATATATATGTATATATGTGTGTGTGTGTGTGTGTGTGTGTGTAAAATTATCCTATATATACTTCAATTTATCAGTTCTTTCTCTAGTTGCAGATAGTATCTTTCTTCTCATGTCCTTTATAGTTAATTTGGGTATTCATAAAACACAAAATAACTTACTTGCTCAAAGTCATTCTTAAAGCAAATTGCTGTTACTGTATACAATGTCTCTTGGTTCTGATCATTTTGTTCTTCATTATTTCATGCAAGTGTTTCCATGTTTTTCTAAGATCATTGAGCTCATCATTTCTTATAGTACAATAGTATTCTATCACAATCATCTACTACAACTTGTTCAGCCATTACCCAACTGATTATCCCTGCAATTTCTATTTTTTTGCCACCACAAAGAGAGCTGCATTTTGGAACATATAGGTTCTTTTCCTTAAAATTTTAGATAGTTGCCTAGGGCTCAGAGAGATGAGTTATTTCCCCAAGGTCACACAGTCAGTATGTGTCAGAGGTGAAACTTGAACCTCCACATTCCTAATCCCAAATCAACCTCCCCAAATCTAGCCACTAAATCACTGGTATCAAACTCTAATAGAAACTGATCCCTGGACTGCATATTTACTTGGAAAATCACGAATTCACATTATCTATGTTTTATTGTAGTTTTATTTATTTTGTGAAATGTTTTCAGTTGTGTTTTAATCTGGTTTGAACCTCACTTGAGAGTTTTCCAGCCAATCACTTCTGCACTACACCCTCCTGCTCCTCTCCTACTTTTTTATATGAACTATCAAGATAAAGGAAAATAGTCATACTAAAATGTCATTACTACATAAAAAATTTATGTAATTTAAGAAAATAAAAAACCTTATGATATACTATTTTATTAGTAGCCTATAAATGTTTATGGCAATGACCTTTTCATTTTCTATAAGAAGAGACAGAGAGAGTAAGATGGCCACTCATGAAATAAACCTTTTTTTTTTCCTTCATATTGTAAACTTGGTTTTCTTTTTGTTTAGGACAAGTGAGAAAACAACAGGATACTAAGTGATTGAAACCTTAATAAAAGCCATAGATACAATTCTATGGCCAGCTGTGAAGGGGCCCAGACTCTGGGTTAAATGGACTGTGACGTATTTATAAATGAAAGCGGGCAACATAACCTTTGGCTTCCCCGCAGGCCTCACATGAGGGACTCAGCTAAGATTTAGAGACATTTCATGGAGTTATCAAGGGGCCCTCCAACCCTAACTAAAATTTATAGACAAATGTTAGCTATATAAAACTTCTGAAAGCGTAGATGTTACTTACGCCTCATGACATGCTAAATAAAGAAGATAGCTTTAGAACTTAGTAGGCTTAGATATAGAAACAACATTTTAGAATATGAAGGCAGACTCTAAGATCACTTCTTTACCCTAAAAACAATGGAAAACTAGTTATTCAAATGGGCCCTTTTGTGGTCCTCTTTAATGTGTTTTTTTTACATAGAAGCCTTTTTCAAATGCCTTGGAAGACATTCTACCAAATATGGTGGAAATTCAGAAAAGTCTGTATTGTTTAGTGACAAGTCTGCAAATACAATGAAATATCCTTAGAATCTCTCAGATCTCATGTGGTATATAGTGTTCAGTACAGGGCCCCAGAGCTTAAGAAAGACATTGATAAAATGGAGAAGTCCAGAGGAAAGCAACCAGGATAGTTCATGGTCTAGAGTTCATGATTTAATAAGAGTGGTTGAAGGAACTGGCCACATGTAGCTTAGAAAAAAGATGATTCAGGGAGAACATGATACCTGTGTTCAATGATCTTTTTTATTTGTGCCTTTAATTTAACATTTTATTTTTCCCAATTACATGTAAGAACAATTTTAGCATTATTTTTTTCAAATTTTAAGTTCCAACTTCTCTCCCTCTATCCTCTCCCCTGCCTCATTGAGAAGGCAAGCAATTTGACATAGCTTATAAATGTGTAGTTAAACAAAACACATTTCATGTAAGCCTTGTTGTGAAAGAAAACACAGACAAAAAATAAAGTAAAGAAAAAGTATCTTTGATCTGCATTCAGGCTCCACCAGTTCTTTCTCTGGAGATAGACAGAACCTTTCATCATAAGTCCTTCAGAACTTTCTTGGATCATTGTATTGCTGAGAATAGCTAAGTTATCCACAGTAGAACATTGTACAGCATTGGTGTTACTGTGTACAATGTTTTCCTGGTTCTACTCATTTCACTTTGCATTAATTCATACAAGTCTTTCCAGGTTTTTCTGAGAGCAACCTGTTCATCATTTCTTATAGCACAATAGTATTCCATTGCCATCATATACAACTTGTTCAATCATTCCCCAATTAATAGACATCCCCTCTATTTCCAATTTTTTTGCCACCACTAGAATAGCTTCTGTAAATATCTTTGTACATATGAGTCCTTTTCCTTTTTGTTGTTTATCTCTTTGGTTTAAAGACCTAGTAGTGGTATTGCTTGGTCAAAGTGTTTTATAGCCCTTTGGGCATAGTTCTAAATTGCTCTTCAGAATGGATTGAATCAGTACTGTGTTCAAGGATCCTAAAGGCTGCCAAATGGAAAAGGAATGAGACTTATTCTATTTGGCCCCAGAGGGCAGAACCAAGAATAACAGATGAAATTTTCAAAAGGTTTGAAGTCAGGTAATCTTTTTTTTAATAATCAAAGTTGTACAGTAGTATAATGGTTTGCCTCAAGAAGCCATGGGTTCCCCCTCATTGGATGTCTTCAAGCAGATGGCCAATGATCATTTGCTAGTTTTGTCATTGTACAGATTCCTCCATGTACAGGTTGGATTCAGTTGCCACTGAAGTTCCTTCTCATCTCCATTCTGTGATTCCACAGTCTCTCAGAAGCAGATGGGAGATAGTGATGATAGAGAGGAGCATTAGAAGCTCTTAGCATTTGTCTGAAACCATAAATTAATTGCTCTTATAGATCGGTAGGTAATCCTTCCATTGGCATAAATCACAAGTTATCCACACCTCACCCTGTGAATATTTTGTCTGTGTCTTCCTATGCCCAGGTCCATTTGAAGGAAGTCCTAACAAAAGTTGCACTTCTTGAGATCTCTTGTCATTATATGGATATGGAGAACAAGATTGTCCACATAACAACCCTCGTACTTGCAACCCAACAGACCCATCTTCTTTTTGGATCTTACATCTCTCTGGGACATCCCTTACTTTGTTTTTCCTACATAACATCTCACTGGAAATCTGTTACAGCCTACTTTTATCCATGATGTGCCTCTCTATTGCTCACAGGTGACCCATGACTTCAACTCTTCAGAGACTACGATATTCTATGACTCATAGCCACACAGCATTAACCGAAGATAATTGATATTTTTAAACAGACTTTTTCTTTCAGAAATGCCTGAGATCATTTAAAGCACTGCATATTTTTTTTAAAAAATTAAATGTTTTATTTGTTAATGCTGCTATCTTTTCTTGACGATCATACCCACTTCACTTCCCTTCACTGCCATGGAACTCTCCCTTGCAACAAAGAAGTATGGTTAATCAAAACAAATCAACATGATGGCCACATCTAACAACATAAACCTCAACCCGAGCTCTTGCACAAGCAAGCTTTACCATGAAATCTCTAAATTCAATGAATCACTGCATTGATTAGAGCTCTGATAGATTTCTACTTTGCTTTCCTTTATATTATTAGATCTATTGTTGCCTTGCCCAATTTCCCCAAAAGGAATCCAGCCCTTCTCTTCTTCCTGTTCAATTCTGAGCCCTGTTCATTGTCTGTTCACAGTGTCTAGACAAAATATATGTACTGATAGATCTGCCTTCTGAGTTGTCTACCCAGTTGTATGGAATATACTAGATAATAGGTATTCTTCTTAATTTTCTCCTGCATAGCTAGCTAGGTTAAATTCTTTTCAGTGATTTTGGATCTCAGTTAAAAGGTACCACAATGGTCTGACATGATGCGATCAGCACAATGTCATCCACAAAGAAAATATGGAAGACCACTTCATTTCAAGGCAATCCTTCTTTAACATTTTGATTCTGCACTATATATCCTTCATAATGATGTACAAAAACACATTTTTTTGTTTATGCTTTGTTTGGTCTTGATAATCTGAAGGTCATTGAATAAAGTTGTCTCTGATGCTGCATCTTGCACAGAATCTTGTATGGTTTTGACATACGCATGGAAGTCACCCTGCTAGAAGATGATTGCTTAGATGGCATTTTGCTTGACTGAATAATCTTTTTCTTAATATAGCCAACAATAAGCCCAGTGGAATCTTGTATTGTCTAAATCTTTCAGTCAATTGTGTCACTGTAAAGATGTGTTTGTAGATTGTCATTTATAAAAGCCTTCCTATTCCTTTACAAAATTTGCATCAAGTGCCCCTCAATATATAGGATTATTCTTATGAAAGTTTCATGGCAATGAAAAAGTAGTCATATGGGAAAGTCATTGCTATTTTTTGATTGTCTTTTTTTATTAACAATATATTTTGAAATGTCCCTCCCCCCAAGTATGTTGTATCCTCCCTGTTTTCATATATCTTGAAAATTGATACCTCAGGGGATGCCCATCAACTGGGGAATGGCTAAACAAGTTGTGGTGTATGATCATGATGGAATACTATTGTGCTATTAAAAAATGATGAGGAAGATGATTTCAGAAAAGCCTTGGAAGTCTCATATAACCTTATACAAATTGAAGTGAGCAGAACCAGAAGAACATTGTACATAGTAACAGCAATATTGCACAAAGATTAACTGTGAAAGACTTGGCTATTCTGATCAATATAATGATCGAAGACAATTCCAAAGGACCCATGTTGAAAAATGCTAGCTACCTCCATAGAGAGAACGGATGAACTCTGAATGCAGACTGAAGAATACTTTTTTCACTTTCTTTAATTTTCTTATGAGTGTGTGTTTTCTTTTGCAACATGGCTAATATGGAAATAGTTTTGTGTGACTTCATATGTATAATCAATATCATATTGCTTGCCTTCTCAAGGGATGGGGGAAGGACAGGAGAGTGGGAAAGAATTTAGAATTCAAAATTTTAAAAACCAAATGTTAAAAAAAAGTTTTAAATATAATTGGGAAATATTTAATGAAATGAATAAAAATATATTTAAAAATTTAAAGAAAAAGAATTGATAACAATGCTTTCAAAATTGTTTTGCCTGCAATGCAGATCTTCTTTGGATTGTACATTCTTGGTCTAGCCAAACTACTTTTTCTCTCTTTGTTTTCTTTAGTTCATTTCTATTCCCTCAGGTAGCATACTGGGGGCCATGAAGTTGGAATCCAAACATAGTAGCTCCACTGTTATTGATGGAAAAAAGAATTTGATAGAGAAGTCTTTACAGACCTTTTCCATTTTTCAAGTTTGTTGTCACCCTTCCAGTTTCTTGCTTAAAAGCCCTCGGGATGATTTGGCTTAGTTGTGTCTCTCATAAAGCTTTCTGCAGATTCATTTCCGTCTTCTATTGCTTCTGTTTTATGGGGCTGCTGCTAATCCTCTACCATCCTCCTCCAGGAGATTTTACTAAAGGGTTTGGATCCTAAAGTGGTATTGCCCTTGGCTGCCATCTCTCTTTTTGTCAAGATCAAGTATGTGCTGCCTGAGGGAATATTGGTTTCTTTGTTGCTTCATATTTATTAAACTTCCTTAGGAAATGGTAATTGTCTATATTGTGGTTAGTTATGCTCCTTTTCACCCTCCCATTCCTACTGTCACTGGAGAAGCAGCAGGAGTCTTCACAGGACTCAGGTCTATTTTGCATTTCCTTTTTTTTTTTTTCATGGGTTGCCATAACCAAAGAATGCATCACCAAGTAGCCAGTCTACCTGTAATGAGACTGTATTTAGCTGGGAGGATCCTCAGATAGCAAACAAGTCTGTTGTGGGTGCCAAACAGGAAGATTTTCCAGAATGGTAGAACCTGCCAAAACTTGTGTTCTCCTGGCAACATCTTCAAGAACCAAGATCACCTCCATAATGAGGTATCAGAGGAGAACTTTGTGCAGGTCAAGTCATTTAATTAAACTTTATCTCCATGTGGCATTTCAATTTCACTGCCCTCCATGATGGAATCTATGGAAAAATGATGAATTATATGTGAGCTCTAGAACCAAAGGTTAGAAACATAGTGCTTTCTCCATAGTAGGTGATGAAAGTTTAATGAATGAATGAACAAATGAGCAAATGCTTTATGTCAGTTGCTTTTATATATAGGTCTATAATAAATGCTTGTTGAATTAATGTTTTTGAGGAGGTAAGGAAACAGGTTGCCAAAAAAGAATAAGAACTGGAAATTTTCCCTTAAAATGCAAATGACTCCTAGAAGAGCCAACTCCAAAGTCTTCATATGCATAAATTAGCCCATACAAATCTTGCAAACTGGAGCCAAAAGGGAATTTGAATCTGAATCATTTGACCTGGAAGTACCACGAGGAAGTGAGCTCAGATTTCATGAGTTTTTCCATCCAGGCTGCCTGTGAAGATTGCCAAGTAAAAGTAGTAAGATCAAAATAATCCTCCACAATAGAACAAAGGATATTGGTTTAGAAGAGGGACTGGGGCCTTGGTGCTTACCCCCAAACAGTGATGTGCAACTAAGATGAGAAGATGAAAATTCCATCCATGAAAAATATTTTCCTTTTCTTCAGCTGCATCTGGACCCAAAGTCAAGAGGATTCTGCAGATTTCTTTCCTTCCAGTTTTGCCAGAATGGGAACATCTGTTGGGGCCAAGTGGGAGAGAGATATCTGTGGTTGGGGGAAAAAATCCAGAACTTTGCAGATGTCTTCAATCCAGGCCTGCTCATCTTAAAGTAATCCAGCAACAAGGGAAAGTTACCAATGAAGAATTACCTGGAGAGAGTAGTGAGTGTTCTACTCACTGTTCAATGCATGTACCCCTGGGTTCAAGGTCTCATACTTATCTTTCTAATTGCTATTTGATTGATGGTACCTAGGAGGGGGGTGCAGTATAAGGGAAAGAAGTTTCTTCTACTGAAATAGTCTTCAGTGCTGATAAATTCCGAGAGACCACAGAAGCAGAGGAAGTCATTAGACTCTAGTCTAATTCTAGAATTCTAGTCATTTCCTCCAGCCTTTAGATATTGCAAGTCAGAAAAAGGATGCTATTATTTTCTGGTGTATTCTCTGCCCCAGATGAAAGGCATCAATTTTCACAAATGCAGGAACATTCAGATAGCAGTGTAATAATCAGGAACAGAGTATTCTATACTAGCCAGCCATTTGCTTAATAGGGTATCTTTATTATGCATTCTTGTACTTACTTTAAACTGAATTTTTTTATCTCCTTCTGCTGGGTTTTGCCAGTAATACATAGTAGACTGATGATTTGGGAGGAGGGTAATTTTATATACTGTTACTTTATTGATTATTAATTGTTAGGATTAATTATTTCACTGAATCTCTGGGATCCTCTAAATAGGTTATCATATAATCTACAAATAAATATTATTTTGCATCATATTTATTTCTGTTTATTCTTTCCATTTGTCTTCTTGTCTTATTGCTATAGATAGCATTTCTTAGTGTTTTTTTTTGTTTTTTTTCTAGTTGTAATTTCTATTTATTTTTAGTTTCCAACATTCACTTCCACAAGATTTTGAGTTCCAAATATAGATAGCATTTCTCTAATGAATAATAGTGGCAACAACAGTTATTTCTGATTTTATGAGAAAGAACCTTTGGTCTTCTACTGGGAATCTTGCTAGCACTTAATTTTAGATAAATACTTTTTTTTATCATATTAAAGAAGGTCCATATCCTATTATGCTTTCTCATATCTCTAACATAAATCAGTGCTATGTATTATCAAAGGCTTTTTTCTGTGTCTACTGATATACTTATGTGATATTTATTATTCTGTTATTAATATGATGTGACATGTTTATACTTTTCTTAACATTGAATCACCCATGAATCCAAGCTGGTCACAGTGAATAATTTTTAATATATTACTTTAGTCTCTCTGATAATATTTTAGTCAATATTTCTGCATAAATATTTGCTAGGGGTATTGAATTATATTCATCTTTGTCTTCTTTTGTCTCCCTAGTTTAATATCAGGGACACATTAGTATCATAGAAGAAATTTGGTTAAGGGCCTTTCAATTTCTTTATATAGAGGACAGAGTTCCCTATTTATTTAAGATATTTATATGCTACACTACTTTTCTATACCTAATCTTTATCCAGGTTAGATACAAGTGAAGTTCATGAAATATTTCCCCCACTTTCATGCATGTTTAGTCTTTTCTAATCCTAAAATTATGAGAAGTACAAAGATCTTCCCTCCTTCTACCTATTCCTTCTTTACTATATTTCTTTTTTTTCTTAGATTTTCTCTCTCTCTTTTTTTTAAATACTTAACCCTTGAATTTGTCTTTCTTTGTTCTCTCTTTGAATCTTGGAGATTGAAGGACTCTGAAGAAACATTAGCATCTTCTTCCACTTATAGGCTGCCCTTTCAAGAAGCTAAAATGTGTTTATCTTTCTAGGTTTCTCATCTCCTGCAGGATTTTTCAACTGGAATGTTTGGGAGTAATCTCTGCAATTAAAGGTCTATTTATTACTGTATGAGATTAAGTGCCAAAATGTAGGATAAATTATTCTTGGGTATAGGCCTTTTATCCTTTTACTTTTGTTATATTGTATCCCAATTTTCTCTTTCTTTTCTTATATTTGTTATATAATTCTATGTAATTCCAATTATCATCCCTTGGCATGTGTTCTAAGATTATAAAATCAGGGATTTAGAGCTGGAAGGGATTGTGGAAGTCATCAAGTCAAATCCTTCCCTGTTTTACAACTGAGTAAACTGAGGCTGAAAAAAAATGACTTACCTAAGGTCCCAGAGCTAGCACATATCTAAGATAGAATTGAAACTCATATCTGTGCTCTCTGTACTGCGGCACCTACCTGACTACTTAGTGCCTTTTCTATGTTCTGGAAGCGCTGGAGTTTGGTGATCATATTTCTCTGGGTGTGTTAAATTGGGAGAGTTTTTTTTTTTTTTAATTTAGTGACCTGTGGAGTAAACCTATTTTTCATTTTGCTCTCTGGCCCCAGTAGGCCTGGACAGTTTTCTATGATTTCTTAAATTATGATATCTAGGATTTTTGCCTCATCATGTTTTGTTTTATTCTGCTTTTAGGTTAACTAATGGTTCTTAACTCTCCTGGTCCTATTTTCTAAGTCAATTGCTTTTGAGAGTAAGTTATTTCATTTTCCACTCATCTTGGGATCTTTATACTTTCTTCTAATCTTACCAGTTGCATCTTTGACTTTTTGCATTCTTTTTTCAGAGTATTTTTATCAGAGTATCCTCTAATTTTCCGAGGTTTTCTACCATCTGTTCCAAGATGCTCTTCCACCAAGGTTTTCTTCAAGAACTCTATTTTTATTCTTAATTTTTCCTTCAATTCCTCCTCCATCTCTTTTAATAGGCTTTCTATCCACTCTTGAGGTCTTGTGGCCAGTTGTTTTTTTTTCTAGATGGTTTTACTTGTGATTATTGGGGAATTATTTGCTTTTCCTAGTGTTTTATCCTGGTGTATTTTTTTTTCTTTTTGTTTTGAGGGAATGGCTCTGGACCTGTGATTTCATCATTGTTGGAAATTCCCGGTCTTGGAATTTTCTCCATGAATGCAGATTTGTAACTCATCTGTAATGGACAGTTGTGGCCAGCTCCCTTGAGCACTGAGAAGTTGTTAGTCAGACAGTCAAGAAGCATTTATTAAGTACCTACTGTGTGCCAGGCACAGTGCTAATCTCTGGGGATACAAAAAAAGGCAAAGATATGGTCCTTGTCCTCAAGGAGCTGACATTTGTAAGGAAGAGACAATATGTAAACAATTATGTACAGGTAGATATATATCATGTAAAGGTGAGATAATTTCAAAGGGAAAGTTAAGTTACTTGCCCTTGTTCACTCAGATGGTTTGCTGTCAGATAAAAGATGTGAAACCATTCTTACCGACTTCAAGGCCATCCTTCCATCCACGACACTTTTCTATCTCTTTTAATGCACAGAATTTCTTCATTCTACTGGAGGTTTTAGGGCGGCTACGTGGCACAATGGATAGGATGCTGGGCCTCTTACTACATTCAAGTGGCCTTAGTCACTTACTAGCTGTGTGACCCTGGGCAAGTCACTTGACCCTATTTTCCTCCATTTCCATCCTCTGTAAAATGAACTGGAGAAGGAAATGGCAAACCAGTATTTTTGCCAAGAAAACCCCAAATGGGATTACAAAGAGTCAGCCACGACTGATATGAACAACAAATATCTTCTGTTTGTCCTTTCTTCGATCTCTCCCCTAAGAAGAAATAACAAAAGTGTCCTCCTTTGCCATTTTTTTCTGATTTTTGCTTTGCAATTGCTGAAGTTACTATCATGCTAATAATCCCTTAGTCCAGGACTCAGGTGAGAGCAGAGTGTTGCCAACAGTCAGGCAGGGGGTCTCAGTCCCTGGCCTGGAATTAAGAAGCCAGACAATTCTAAGCATCTTGCACCAAACAGCATTCCACTATGTTGTTCCTTGCTGAAATGTTGAAGTTTCATCCATATGTGCCCTTTCTATTTCAATTATTTTACTCAGTACTTCTCAATTTAATATCTGATGCAATTTGAGAATACAATTTGTTTATGTCATTATGAAGTTATTAAAGAAGGTTGGACAGGGACCAAGTCTTTGCAACTTTCCCTACCTCCATTCTCTGTCAGGTCATAAATCATTACCTTCAGTTTATTTTTCTTCTGCAAGTTGTTAGCTCCTATCATTCTACTCATCTTGAAGTGAATTTGAATGAATCTTCTGTTTAAAGTTTCATGAGGCACCACATTAAATACTTCCCCAAACTTCCAAGTTAATCACGTTGGCATCATTGGCTTTTGTCTACCTCTCCTACAATTTTATCATGAAATGCCTTCAAGTAGGCTTTGCATGATTTTCTTCCGCCTTTAGACTCCCCTGCTGCTTATTATCCATAAAGCTGTTATCTTGAGATGTTTAGCAGCTTGCTTCTCAGGCACAACACTCTGCCTGACAGGTGACCAGCTGGCTTCAACACATAATATATGCCTTGTACTTCAGCAATAAATCTGGCAACCACATGCAAGACACCTTCCCCGGAGCTCCATGTCACCTGCAGATTCATGCTACAGGACATGCTTTGCCTGTTCTGTGTCTCATCTCATACATATGCTATCCTTGTGTACATACAACACAAAATATCTGAATGCAACCTACCATAATAAGTAGTATGGTTTTAGCTTTCTTTGTCCTGAATGGCAGGCACAAGTGGACAAGAGGATATAAAGTAAATATATCAACTTGCTTTGTCAGACATAAGACAAATTACCTTGCCTAGCATCCTCTACAGCTATTCATAGTAAAAGAAAACGCATGTTAATATCATCAAAAAACACTGATACTTTTGTACAAATAGGTCCTCCTCCCCCTCCCTTTTTATGTCTTTAGGATACAGACCTAGCAGTGATACTGTTGGATCAAAGGGTGAGCACAGTTTGATTGTTCTTTGGGCATAGTTCAAAATTGCTCTTCAGAATATTTAAATCAGTTCACAACTCCACCAATACTGCATTAGTGTCCCAGTTTTCCCACATCCCCCTCAACATCCATCGTTTTCCATTTTTTGTCATATTAGCCAATTTGATAGGGGTGAGGTGGTACCTCAGAGGTGTTTTAATTTGCATTTTCTAATCAATAGTCTTTTATTTAAAATCATTTTATAGTTTTATAAAACACTTTCACACAGAGGATTTCTTTATATCTTCATAAAAATACTGCAAAGTAGGAGAGGCAGTGGATGGAACACTGGGCCTGGAGTCAGGAAGACCTAAGTTCAAATCCAGCCTCAGACACATACTTTGTGATCCTTAGCAAGTCACTTAATCTCTGTATTCTTCAACTGTAAAATGGGGATAACAATAGCACTTAGCTCAAAAAGTTGTCAAGCAGATCAAATGAGATAATATTTAGAAAGCATTTAACACAGTACCTAGAACACATTGTTGTTCAATCATTTTTCATTTGTGTCTGATTCTTCGTGATCTCATTTAGGATTTTCTTGGCAAAGATACCTGATACAGTTTGCCAATTTCCTTCTCCATCTCATTTGATGGATGAGGAAACTGAGGCAAACAAGGTTAAGTGACTTGCCTAGGGGGTCATACAGTTAGCAAGTGTCTGTGGCTGGATTTGAACTCAAGTCTTTCTTTCTTACTCCAGGCCCAGTACTCTATCCACAATGCCACCTAGCTGACCACCAGAAATATAGTGTTTACTAAATGATTGCTCCCTTTTAACAAAAAAAAAAAGAAACTGAAGCTCAGAAAGATTTAGTCCAAGGCTATCCAAATAGTATATGGCAGAGACAGGCCCTAAGCAGAGGGCTTCTGATTCAGTCCAACATTCTTTCTCCTGTACCATGTCTCCTTCATCTGAGCTGGGGGTTGAAAAAAAATGAATAAAAAAACCACAATCTCTACTATCACAATATGGATGTGGATCTATACGAAAGAGATGCTATTCCTCTGAAAGTGAATGGAACACATATGTGAATTCAGTAAGACAATAATAGATCATATTTATCATTGTCTTTATAGGAAAGAGGACTGATAGTATCAATTTTACACATGCTTCTAGTGAGAAGTGAAATCTGCATATGGACAGTATATATGCAGCTACTTTGGAAAATAAAGAACACTAAATTTGGAGTCAGAGGGACTGGACTAAAATTTAGCTTTGCTCTTTGTTACCTATGTGACCTTAACCAAAACACTTAACCTCTTTAGATGTTAAGTATCCTTAACAGGAAAATGAAGTGGTTGGACTGGATGATTTTAAGGTTTCTATCTCTAAATCTTGTGTTCCTTGTAATGAATCATTTTGGAACTGTTTGGAAGGGGGAGAACTTAAATTAGTGTAAATATAGCAGTACAAGTGTATATACTCTATTGATCAAAATATCCAATTTTTACAGCATTTAAGTCCGGCTTCCTAAAACAAATAAATCACATTCCCTTATCCATTCCAATGACTATCCCCAAATAGCAACTAAATATAATTGCTTCCACTAGACCTTGAATCATCATGTTTTATAAACTGTGACCTGTTTCCAGCATGAAATTTTTAAATATGTCTATTAATAAGGGCTCTTAAATATCAGTGATATTGCTTCAGGGGGGAGAGGAAGAAGGGGGCAATGTAGAATAGTAAATAGAGAGTCAGCCTTGGAGCAAGGAAATCTCTGCTTGCAATGCATACTAGTTGTAGGACCTTGGACAATTCACTTAACCTATCAGTATCTCTGCACAGCCCTCTAAGACTACAAGTTACAGATGAAGTCTTGATCTGTATGGCAGAAAGGAGTCTCCATCCTGGGAGTTCCCCATCTCGATTAAAAAACAGATCCAAAAATGCAGACATAATGTTTTTTAAAAAGTCCCTTGCACATAGTAACTATTTAAGAATTGTTTATTGAATTGAAGTTGTTTTACTTTTGTCTTCATATTTCTTGCTCCTTTTCTCCAAGGAGTTCGAGAGTTTTGCCCATCACGTTTATAATTGAATTTATGGACATGTGATTCATAAACAGATTAGGAATTTCACATAAAACAAGAGATTCTTTTTCTCCCAGAATGGGATCAGTTCCCTTGATTACAGGTGGTATTTGAAAAATTGCTCACCATTAAGGAGAAGAAAGTCTTAAAGTCTTTCCCTGGCAAAGCCAAAGAAAAAGAGTTTAATCAGATCAGGTGACTGCTGAAGCTGTCAGGAATTTGAAACAATGAAAGCTGCCATGTAAATAAGGGATGTGAATGCAAATGAGGGGCCAGGAGTGGGGAAGTAAGGCGGGGGGAGTACAGATATGAGGTACAGGCAGAACTAATATACAAGCACAGAGCTCAGTACTGTGGGTGGCCACGAACCTTTTCTAAAGCATCAGCCAAAAGGTACAGGCTCTGGCTCTGCCAATTGATGATGGTGGGTGCTCACAATAAGTCTTTCTTCTTTGTTTTAGAATGGCTACATTTAGTGACAGGAGATCTGTTTGATCATGAAAGGTTAATGGCTTCAATAAACTAGAGATACCTCTCATTTCCAGAGGCTGTTTCTCTGGGGTCAGAGGTAGTTGCTTGTACCTATAGAGAATAAGTTTAAAGACATACTCTTTTTTGAAAGATCTAAAAGAAGGGAGGGAGGGAGGAAAAGAGGGAAGGAAGAGAATAATAAAGGAGGGAAGGAGAAAGGAAGTGAAAGGAGGGACAGAAAAGGAGCAAGAAAGGGAAGGAGAGGGGAGAGAGAAAGGGAGGGGGAGATAGAAAGAACAGGATAGATTGAGAGGGAAAGAAGGGGAGAACAGATAAGAGAGAAGGAAAAGGAAAGGAGGAGAGAAGGATGAAGAAAAAGGAAAGAGAGGTGGCAAAAAAGAGCAGGAGAGATGGCAAGAGAAAGGGAGGGGGAGAGCAGGAAAGAGAGAGGAAAAGGAAACAGGCAAAAGAGGAAAAGGGAGAGTAAAGGGAAAGGAGAAAGGGAGAGAGAAGGAGAATGAGAGGGAGAACAAGAGAGATGGAGAGGGAGAAGGAGATAGGGAAAAGAAAGGGGAAATAGAATAGTGAGAAGGAAAAGAGAGAAGAGAGACAAAAGGAGAGTGAGAGGAAGAAGGAAAGGGAATAGGACAGAACCAGGAGAACATTGTACACAGTGATAGTCACATTGTGCAATGACTAACTTTGATACATTTATCTCTTCTTAGCAATGCAAGGATCTAAGACAAGTCCAAAAGACTTATGATGGAAAATGCCATCCACATCCAGAAAACAAACTATGGAGTCAGAATGCACATCGAAGGATTCTCTCTCTCTCTCTCTCTCTCTCTCTCTCTCTCTCTCTCTCTCTCTCCCTCTCTCTCTCTCTCTGTTTCTTCTTTCTTGTGGTTCCTCCCATTGGTTCTAATCTTTCTTTACAACATGATTAATGTGAAAATATGTTCAATATGAAAGTATATGTATAGCCTATATCAGATTGCAAACTGTCTTAGGGAAGGGGGAGGGAGTGAGGGGGAGAAAATGTAGAACTCAAAATCTTATGGAAGTGAATATTGAAAACTAAAAATAAATAAATTAATTAATTAATTAAAGAAAAAAAGAAAGGGAATGGGAAAAGGAGAGAGGGCAATTTTCCCTTTGAAACACAAGGGCTCAGAAAGTAGCCTGTCTAGTGATGATTACATACATTGGGATGTTAATGGATGGCTTTGAGTATGGGTGTGTGCAGGCAGACAACACTCTTCAGACTATACATGGTCTCCATTTAATGTAGGCACGTGCACATACACAAACATGCATGCATGCACATATCCACATGGATCCTGTCCCCCCAAGTTTTCAAGGAACGTTTTGAAATACTAGGCAGAGTTAGATTAATAAAACATACTTGAGGCTGTGTGCTATTTGTTCACTGAACTATAAAACATTTTAAATGTATAATTAATTCTAGGCAAATTAAAGACATGACACCCGCCATAGTATTTTACAAGAGCATTTGTGTTAATATCTTACATTTTTTGAGACTAAATCATCCCACTGAATGGTTTAACAGTGGCTCCATATTTATAAGAGTTCATGTGATTTTTTTTTCTGCCTACCTCAGTTGTCAGAGAATTTTGGGAAAGGTTCCAATTCAGTTATTTTTCCATGAGGTATGTAGGACTCCTTACAGCAGCTTGTGATTATGTTGGCTGTGGCTACACATAGCTGTTGGTTTCCTGCAGTATAAATAAGAGAACAGCTAAAAATGCTAATGTTTTGCTTCTGCTGAGAAAAAGTTTACAACAAATGGCAAGGGATTGCCCTCATTGGACAATTTAAGTGAAAAAGTCAAAGGAAAACAAATGAAGTAAGAGAACATTTAAAATATGTTACCTCCATAAGATAAGATACTTTGATTTTCAAATCTGTATTCATATAATTTATATATTTGATCTCCAAAGGCCATTCCAATTGATTAACTCCTTAGGAAATAATGTCAGTCTAGTTTTATTTTTTAATTTAAAAAAATTAATAAGCTAGTCAGTTAAAAACATTCACTAAAAGAGGCAGCTGGGTAGCGAAATAGAGTACCAGTCCTGGAGTCAGAAGGACCTAAGTTCAAATCTGACCTCAGACACTTAATAGCTGTGTGACCCTGGGCAAGTCACTTAACCCCAATTGCCTCCCCTCTACCCCCACCCCAAAGTGGGGGAAAAACCCATTCATTAAGAGCAATGAGCCAGATTGAAGGTGGTGGGTAAAATGCTCAAATTTTGAGTTACCTGTGTAACCTGGGCAAGTCATTTAACTTCTTTCATGAATAGTGTGTTACCCATAAAATAGGAAAAATAGTAAGTACCCACAGCATAAAACTGTTCAAAGAATCTTATAACTTGACAGTTAGAAGGGACTCTAAAGCTATCTAATCAACTCCCATGCCTGAAAGGAATTACATGATAATGTCCTACAGGTTGGTCATCCAGTGGGCTCACTTTCTATCTCAAGGTAGCCCATCCCTCTTTTTGAAAGCTCTAATTGTCTGAGTTTTGTTTGTTTGTTTGTTTCCTGAAGTCAAGGCTAAATTATCTTTGCAACTTCCTCCCATTGTTCCTGGTTCTGGTTCCGCCCTCTCGGGACAAAGCCCACAAGGCTAATCCCTCTTCTCTGTGATGCAGTCATGTCTGATTCTTTCCGTATTTAGGATTTTCTTGGCAAAGATACTGGAGTAGTTTGCCATGTCCTTTTCCAGCTCATTTTTTTTTTTTTTACAGCTGAGGAAACTGAGGCAAGCAGAGTTAAGTAACTTGCCCAGGATCATATAGCTACTAAGTGTCTGAGGACAGATTTGAACTCAGGAAGATGAGTCTTCCTGACTCCAAGTTTAGCGTTCTGTCTACTGTGCCACCTAACTGCCCCTTAGCCCTTCAAAGATTTGAATATAGCTATCATTCCAGCCCCCCTCCCTCTTCTACAGGTTAACTGAACTCAAGGCCTTTCACCATTTTTATTACCCTTCTCTGGATACTCTCCAGCTTATCAATATCCTCCATAAACTGTCATATGCAGAATTAAAGATGATACTCCAGATGAAGTCCAACAGGGTAGAGTGCAGAAAGACTACCACTTCCTTGTTCTTGTAAGCTATGCTTCTTTTAATGTAGCCCAAGATCATATTACAGTGAGGATTCCAATTAGTGCAAATTATGAATCCCATCAAGTTGTTACATGTATTCAAATTCACATTATTCAGAGTTATAACTATGTAAAAATATGGTCCTTGTCTTCAGCCCAATGGAAAAATGCAGTTCAAATTCAAATACAGCACCCGCTTGTCAATTCTTACCTAGCCCTCAGTCATTGAATGGGTGTGGCCTCAGACAAACTAAGACCTGGGAAAGACCTTAATTTAGAAAGGCCAAATCACCTACTGCATCCTGGGCCAGTCATTTTGACTTCTGTCTTGTCATTGGACTTTGATGACTCTGGAGGAAAAAATGAGGCTGATGACTTTGAGTAGCTCTTCCAATTCATGGGCAAGACATCACCCTCATGATGTCATTGGTCCTCTTCAGGAATGAAAGGTCAACAACAACAACTGCTTGGCAGAATTCCTTATTTGTACTAATCAAGATCTGCCTATACCTTTTTCTGGCACCCATATCTCACCACTGACTCATATTGAGCTTATGGCCCACTGAAAACCTTACATCTTTTTTTGAGACAATTTGTTTCCTCCAATTGAACTTATAAAGTTGATTTTAGTACCCAAGTGTAACTTTACATTTATCCTTATTGATTTTCATTTTAGCCCAGTGATCTAGCCTATCAAGACCATGTTGGATCTTGACTCTGTCATCCAATATGTTAGTTATTCCTCTGTTTATTAAAAAGATTTACTTGATCTAAAGAGAAACCAAAGGGTTTGTATGATCTGCAGATTTTATGAGCATTCCACCTATACCTTTGTCCCTTGATGAAGATGTTAAACAGCATAAGGCCAAGCACAGAGCCCTGGAGTACTCCACTAGAGATTTTAAGTACTCTTTAAGTTTGACTAGCCAACCAGCTCTGAATCCATCAGAATTATATTATCAATATCTCTCTAGTCATTATCTGTCCATCTTATCTACAAGGAGAGTATGACATACTTTGTCAAATGTTTTGATAAAATTTGAAATAAACTATACATCCAGCATTCTCCTCAATTTCTAGTTTAATAACCCTGTATAAAAAGAAATAAGGTTAGTCTGGCAATAACACATTCTTGATGAAGAGATGCTAGTTCTTTTTAAACAGATTCTTTTTCTTAATCTCCACTAAACATCTCTTTCCTGATCTATTCTAGAATTTTCTTTGAAACAAGGTTTGCAGTTTCTCTTCCCTTTTTTGAATAATGACACATTTACCTTTCTCTGTGTAGTACCTTTCATTTTCCATGATCTTTCAAATATCACTGACAATCATCTTGATCAGGTGATTTGAATTCATTAAGGTCTAGTAGGCACTCTCTTCCTATCTCTTTACTTTTATTGGGTATCAACCTCCTGTTAGCCTTTTTTGTGGTAATTAGTAAAAAAAATGATCATTCTACTTGGCACAGAAAACTAAAAAAATAAAACAACAACAACAACTGAGTTGTTCTTTCTTCTTTCTCTTTTTAGTTATTACTATTCCATCCATCCTGATCAAATGGTCTATCCTTTTTCTGATTCTCCTTTTTCTTCTGATATAGCTAAAACAAAAGAAAACCCCTTTTTGTCATCTCTAACTTTGCTTGCCAGTCTCAGTTCTCTCTGAATAGCATTACTAAAACTTGGTAAAGACCATGCCATGCTCTTATATTCATCATCTTCTACCTGGCCCTATTCCCTATTTTCATCTTCTCTTCTCTTCTCTTCTCTTCTCTTCTCTTCTCTTCTCTTCTCTTCTCTTCTCTTCTCTTCTCTTCTCTTCTCTTCTCTTCTCTTCT
>NW_020954594.1:26126720-26174019 GCF_900497805.2 Vombatus ursinus | reverse complement strand
CTCTTCTCTTCTCTTCTC
This sequence comes from Vombatus ursinus, assembly GCF_900497805.2. Classification (NCBI taxonomy): domain Eukaryota; kingdom Metazoa; phylum Chordata; class Mammalia; order Diprotodontia; family Vombatidae; genus Vombatus; species Vombatus ursinus. The sequence continues at coordinate 26,174,001 of NW_020954594.1, read as the reverse complement.
TTCTCTTCTCTTCTCTTCTCTTCTCTTCTTTCTCTCTCCTCTCTCTTTCTCTCTCTCTCTCTATATATATATATATAAAGATATAAATATGTATGTATATACATATAAATATATGAATATATGTATATGAATATAAGTGGGCTACTGAGTTCCCTCTGCATCTATTGGTCTTTTCAGACAAATTCCATTCTCCACCCCTCCCCACTAATATTTTTTTCCTTTTGTTTCCATAGAAAAAGAAATGTATTCTGGATAAGTAGATTTAAGAACCATCAGCATAGGGATGATTTCAGAAAAACCTGGACTTACATGAACTGATGCAGAGTGAAATGAGTAGAACCAAGATAACATTTTACACAGTAACAACAATATTGTACAATGAAGAACTGTGAATGACTTAGCTCTTCTCAGCAATACAATGATCCAAGACAATTCCAAAGCACTCAAGAAAAAATACTATCTACCTACATTGAAAGAACTGATAGCATCTGAATACAGACTAAAGCATACTATTTTTCTTTATTTACTTTTTCTTTTTTCTTTCTCTTTCTTTCCTTCTTTCTTCCTTTCTTTTTTTTTAAGTGACAAGATGACTTCTGTCACCACTGATAGTTTGGTCCACTCCCATACTCTGTGTTTCTCTACCTCCTCCCTGGACACACTTCTACCCTAGAGAAAATTTTTATCCTGAGATTCATTCCTTTGATTGTTGACTCTAGTAAAGACCACCATTTCTGGAGGGGGTCCAGCAATTCTCACTTTGCTCCATTTGACTTACTGTCTGGACTTCTCTACTTTCTCTCCAATTTCTTTGTGCCCTCAAGGATATTCTTTCCATCTTCCTTTCCTCCCCTTTTCAGCTCCCTTTTATGTACTCTCTTCCCCCATTAGAATGTAAGCTCCTGGAGAGTAGGGACTGTCTATTTGTTTTTATTTGTATCCTCAGCATTCAGCACATAGTAAGCACTTAATTAATGTTCTACTAGTAGCTAGGTAGTGCAATGGATAGAGCATTGAACTTGGAGTCAGAATGACCTGAGTTAAAATCCTGCATCAGACATTTACTAGATATACGATCCTGGACAAATTGTTTAACCTTTGTCAACCTAGGTTTCCACAATTGTAAAATGAAGATAAAAATAGTACCTACTGCCCAGGGTTATTATGAGGATCTAATGAGATAGCATTTTTAAAGTGCTTTTCAAAACCTTAAAAAGCCCTAGTTATTATTATTATTATTATTATTATTATTATTATTATTGTTATTATTATTATCATCATTATCATCATCATCATCATCACCATCATCATCATCACTTCTCTGTCTTTGGATAACATTGGAGTGGGAGTTCTGACAGAAACAATTTTTTAAAAAAAAAAGAACCCTTTCACTTCCAAGAGAACCCTTAAATACTACAAGAAAAGGTGATCATGTCACAGAAAAGCCTTACAATGGGGGGAAACATAAACACATGTCACCTTCCCTATGGGCCAATTCATTCTTGCTTACTGGAGAGTAAATATAGTTTAATAATGGCTGCCCTTTCCCTCAAGACAGTCATTTCAAAATGAATAAAAATATCCACAGTAAAAACAGAAAATTTTGATTCAATAGAGTGCCTCACTTCTGTCCCAGCTGACATGGCTAACATTAAATTTCATGATATTCACTGAACAGTACTTGTTTGAGTACTCTCTTGAGATGTATTCCTAGGGAAAAAGCTTCCCAAGGGGAAGCGCAAAGGGCCATATATCTAACAGGTTATTCTCAAAGCATTCTGAAAATGCTTGGATCATTTGAACTTTGATTGTGTTTACAACAATGATTCCTCAATATAATAAATAGAATCCATTGGCTTTTATCTTCTCTAAGTGATTGGTGTTCAACAGTTTATGAAAAAAATTCCTAAGGATTTGTGCTATAAGGAAAATCCAATTGTCTAATTATTGATACTTCAATACACTAAATCCATCGGGCATAACTCTTCATGAACGCAACATTGTATTGTCTTTGTTATGTGGGGAAAACAACTGTCTCAGAATAAAGAGACATGGATTCTTAGCCCAGGTCTACTACCAACCTGGGCAGCTGGGTAGCACAGTGGTTAAAGCGCTAGGCCTAGAGTAAGGAAAACTATTCTTCCTGAGTTCAAATCTGACAATTACTAGCTGTGTGACTGTGGGCAAGTCATTTAACCCTGTTTGCCTCCATTTCCTCTTTTGTAACATGAGCTGGAGAAGTAAATGGCAAACTACTCCAGTATCTTTGCCAATAAAACCCCAAATCAGGTCATGAAGAGTTGAACATGACTGAAAATGACTGAACAAACACAACACTACTAACTAGCTATGTAACATTAAACAAGTCACCTCACTTCTCTAGGCTTTAGTTTCTTCTTCTACAAAATGAAGGAGTTGGACTGGATGTGTAAATTTCACCTTAATTTAGAAAGGCCAAGGTCACCCACTGTATTCTGAGCCATTGCCAGTTATCTTGACTTTTGTCTTACCACTGTTCTTTAATGATTCTGGAGGAGAGTGAGGCTGATGACTTTGTGCAGCTCCGCCTCTTAAATTCAATTCACACGCAAGTCAAGCAAGACATCACCCTCATGATATCATTGGTCCTCTTCCAGAATGGAGGATGAACAAGAACAACAAATTTCACCTATAGGTATGAATAAAGCATAGGTGGTGCCATATCCAGTCCACTGGTTCCAGTGTTCTGTGATTCATGAGTCTCAGTTTCCTCATCTCCAAAATAAATATGATAGAATAGGCAGTTCTCAAAAGAAGAAATCCAAGCCATCAACAACCATTTGAAAAAAGTCTCCGAGTCACAAAAATGTAGAGAAATCTAAATTAAAGCAACTCTGAAACTCTACCTCACACCCATTAGTTTGACAAAGATGACAAAAATGTAACAATTTTTGGAAGAGCTTTAAAAAGAGAAAAGAGAAATAATAATATATTGACAGTCAAGTTCTGAATTGGAACTCAAAAAATCACTCACCTGTAACTATCTTTTGACCTCCCAATGCCACTAATAGGATAATAAAGAGACTAAATCATAATAAGGAGGCTAAAAAAAAGGAGAAAAAAACCCATATGTTAAAAATATTTATAGCAGCTCTTTTGTAAGTCACAAAAAAACTAGAAACTGAAGAGGTGGATAAATTATAGTATGTGAATGTGATGGAATATTATTGTACTATTTTTTAAAATGACAAAAGGGGTGGTTTCAGAGAGACCTGAAAAGACATATAAATTGATTCAGAGCAAAATGAACAGAATAAGGATAACAATTTGCACAATAATAACACAGTAGAGAAAAACAACTTTGAAATACTTAAGAACTCTGATCAACGGAATGACCAACCCCAATTCCAAAGGACTAATGATGAAGGATGTTACTTAACTCTTAGCAGAAAGATGATGGACTAAAAGTACAGAAGCAAACATACATTTTTGGAAATAGCCAAAATATAGGAATTTGTTTTACTTGACTATGCATGTTTGTTAGAAAGACAATATTTTGCTGCTCTTCTAATTGGAGAGTGGGTAGGAAAAAGAAGAAGGATAGTAATAGGATTGCCCAAGAAAAAGGAAAAAAAAAAGAAAGAGGATAATTGAAACATATTTTAAATAGACAGAAGAGAACAGAAGGAAGGTCAAAAGGAAACACAGACAAAGCAGGACAGTTACATGATAAAAGGCAAAGCAAGCTAAACTTAGAAAAGATTTGTAATTTCATTTACACTCCTCTTTTAATTTACATTTAAGATACTAATTTTATTTGGTTGTCATTTTTATTTATTTTTTGGTTCACAATAAAAATAATACTTTTTTAAAAATAGGTATAATAATACTTGTACTACCAATTTCACAGGGTTGTGTGAGTTAAGCAGATTTGTAAATCTTAAAGTGCTATAGAAATACTGTCTTTCACCGTTATTGTTATTGGCTACAGTTTTCATTATATCCAATTGTGATTCTTCTACTTACTTTCTATGTATTAGATGAAGCTCAAAAGTCTAATCCATGATCTGCAGTCTTTTCTATAGGAATGCTCAAGTATTTTGTGATCAATAAATTTTTCCTTATACCTGGAATAATGTACTCAGTTTTGACCTCAGCCTTCAAAGGGACATGAAGAAATCAGAATAATTTTAGCAAAAAAACAAAAATATTTGGAGGGCTTCTCTGATCCTTCATGATCCCATGAGTCTTTGGGATCAAAGAGTCTCTATCAATCCAAGGGAGAGCGTGAATAAGCACATAAACATGGAAATTTATCTGAGGGTTAATTTTGAAAAGAAAGAAGGGGGGAAAAGAGAGGGGAGAAAATGGCTAAAGATATTTGGGGATTTCTATCTGTCCCTATGCCCTGTCACTTCATATTCAAACCCATCATATTTGAGGCATTGATTGATATTCCTAAAGCTTGAGTCTGACCATGTCACTGTCTTGCTAAATAAATTCCAATAGCTCCCTATTTCCTCTGGGATCAAATGCAACTCCTCTGTTTGGCATTTAAAATGTTTTCCAACATGGCTTGCAACCTACCTTTCTAATCTTATTATAATTTATCCACCCTCATACACTCTATAGTACAATCAAAATAGCCTTCTGGCTCTGTGTCACATACGACATTACATCTCAAATCTCCAAGCCTTTTTAAAAGCTGCCCCAGGGCCTCAAATGCCCTCTTTCCTCATTTCTACCTCTAAGAATGGGCAACCTCTTTCAAAGCATAGCCCCAATGCCACCTCCTATAATCAGTCAGTTGACAAGTATTTATTAATTGTCTATTTTATGCTAAGCAATAGGAATAGGAAGAAAGGCAAACATAGTCCCTAAGGAAGACCACATGGAAATAACTAAGTCCAACACAAGGATTTTCCTGATTCCCACAATTCTCAGTGCCCCTCCTCTGCCAAAATTACCTTTTATTTATTTTGTCATAGGAACATAGATTTATGGAAGAGATCTCATCTTTGTATGTGCATAAGTCGTCTCTCCTGATGGACTATAGGTTCCTAGAGGGCAGGGACCCCAGATTTTCTTGGAATTGGGGCAGTAGCCTTCCAAAGACATTGAGCTATGAGGAGAAGTTGCTCATCATCCCCATCACCACCTGAACAACAACTGCCAATAAATTTCTAACAACAGGGCTGGCAAGCTGACCCGGCTAAAGCAGCAGGCATTATGTGCCAAGAAGATTGGACCTCTACCGTCACCTTATTCACCACCTCCCCTGCCCAGAAAGCAAAGTTTAAGAACCCTAGGAATTGCGGTATTTTATCTGGATCACTAGTCTTACCTCTAATCTAGCCCCCACAGCCATAAATAACCCTATTGGAGAAGGGGCCTACCATCCCAGCTACTATCAACACCAGACTCTGACCAGTACCCCTCAGACCACCAGCCCTTGCTACCAGCCCAGGCCCTACATCCACCTTCTAAAGGGAAAATCCCTTGTGGAAATACTACCTTGTAAAGATCAACTGCTTCTGCAGGCATTGCAGCCCCCTTAGCAGCCAAAGCTATTGAAGACCAGAAAAAGAAAATTCTCATCACCTAAGTGCTTGGCATTTTCAAATGGTCAACATCAGAAATAGATATAGCTTTGTCAATGGAGATGCCATTAACCAAGATGCCTTTGTACCCTACTAACCAGTGAGCTTTCCTGTCTTACAAATGAAACCTCTTATATATGTTGTCTCTGTTATTAAGATTGTGTGTTCCTTGAGGACAGGGAATCTTTTACCTTTCTATTTATGTCTTCATTCCTTAAATCAGTTCCTTGCACATAATAGAGCTTAATTTTTTTTTCTCATTTACTCATTCATTACCATGCCTGACAAGGAAAGAGGATAGACTCATTGTGGGTGCATTTGGACTACCCTACGTAGACCTTGCACCTTCCACAGAAGTTACAAAAGCAATAAATTTCTGATCTCTTGGTGTTCCTCAGGCAAACCTCATTGATGATTTAGATATCAAAATTTTGCATCTCTCTGTGATCATCTGAGGAGCAAATCATTCATCTATGATGGTAACTTATTCCTTCAAAGTGGACTTACAGTCTTTCATCCCCATAGGCTGGGCAGTGGTTTGGTTTGGACTTTTTGGTTTTGAATTTTTGCTATAAACTTTATTGATTCTCTCTGCCTTTCTATTTTAGGTGAGGTATCCAATTTCACAGAATCTTATTGACATCTGGGCCAGGGCAAGAGAGCAAACCTGTAGTTTATGAAGTACCCACATCCTGGTCCATGATGTAGGATGTGTGATTAAGGGAAAGAACACTTGGTCCAGGAACCAAGGGTAGGGGCCAGACCCAAAATACACATACAAAACTCAGTTTAAGCACCCACTTCCTCATATAATCCTTCTTGATCCATTCCTCCAACAGATAGTACCCGCTCCCATGAAATTACCTTGTAGTTTACTTTTTACATATTTATATGCTTACATGTTGCTTTCCCCAATGTGTTGTAAGGGAGGCAGCATGGTAGAATGACTTATCTGGAGTCAGTGGACCTGGGTTCATATTCTACCTCTGGGGGAGGTGAAGCCAAGATGGCAGAGTAAAAGCAGTGACTTGCTTGAGCTCTCCCCCAAACCCCTCCAAATACCAGTAAAAAAAAAATGGCTCTAAACAAATTCTAAAGCAGCAGAACCCACAAAAAGACAGTGTGAAACAAATTTTCAGCCCAAGACAGCCTGGATGGTTGATCAGAAAGGTATATCTTGCCGGGCAAGGAAAGGAGCGCAGTTCGGTGTGGGTGTGCAAGCAAACTAGGCCTCAGCAAACCTGGAGCAGGCCTCAGAGGACTGAATCACAGGCAGCTGTGGCAGTTTCCAGACTTCTCAACCAGAAGCACCAAAGACAACTGAGAAGGTAAGTAAGAAAAGTCTGTGTCTGAGGTGAGAGAGAAGTGCTGGCCCTGAGCCCCAGTCCCCGAGCGTGGCCCTGAGGAGGCAGCTGCTTCCAGACCATAGAATGAGGGGGAATCTAGGGGGAATCAAGTGGCTGATCAGAGGGGGATTGCAGGGATCTCTTTGCTGGTGCAGGATTCTCTTGATTTGGATCTGGGTCACAGTTCTGGGTGGCAGTCCTGGAGCAAGGAGGAGAGCTGGCATGGTGGAGCTTGTAGTGGTAGTGGAAAGGAAATTCTCTTCACAGTTCCAAGACAGAGAAGAGTGCTTGTGGTCACTCATCAACCAGAGCACAGGCCAGGAAAGGAGTGCACACCTCGCCCTTGATCATAGCACCTTGGAAGAACTGAAAATTTACAGGTCCCTAGAAATATCTCTGAAAACAGCTGCACAAAACCCCCAAAGCTTGAGACAGCACATTCTCCACACTGGAAGCAGGCCCATACCTTAACAAAGAGTTTATAACTCAAATAATTGACTGGGATCATGAGCAAGCAGCACAAAAAGAGTCAGACCATAGAATCTTACTTTGGTGACAAAGAAGATCAAAACATATTCTACCTCTGCAACTTATTACCTCTGTGATCTTAGGCAAGTCACTTTGCTTCTCCAGGCCTCAGTTTCTTCATCTGGAAAATGGAGAATGGGGACTCAGTGGTCTCTGCGGTACCTTCCAGTTGAAGAGCTATGATCATTTATCTATGATCACCGAGATTAGAAACAATTTCATTTTTGTCTTTCTAGATCCAGCGCCCACCATAACTCTTTGACACATAATAGGTACTTAAAAATGCTTTTGAATTTATTGATCCATTTCTACAAATTGTTGGTAATGGGGAAGGAAATGTTTCCATCTTTAATGGCTAAAACAGCCTTCATAAATAGAGGCATGAGGCTGGAACTCAAAGTCCATCTCGTCTGGCCTGAGAATCTATCTAATCTAGATAGATGATGTAGAAGCAGAGAAAAGAGACAATTTGGAAACTGATCTCTTCTGTTCCTAACAATCATCAAGATACAGAAGAAGACTTTCTCCTTACATTTTTGTTCTCATCAGTGTACCATTTACAGGTTTTGAAAGAAATTATCTAATTTTCTCCAAAAAGGATCTTACCAATCCCTCTCCTTACACATTTCCTCCATGGATCTATCTGAGAATTAATATAAAAACTTGAGTAGCCACACCAAGCCAACCCAATCCCCCAAGTATGCTGCCTACAAAGCCAGGAACCCTGCATTCTAGAACATCATTTGCTGACAAAGTAGCAAAGACAGAGCTCAGCTGATATCCATTATGACTAATCAAATGTAAAAATCCTAAGGGTATCAATGACACCAGAAGGGTAAGAGAGAGGTTGATTGCTGTTTGATATGAGCTTTTTATGGACATGCCCCTTCTCTAGAAAAGCTGGAGGCTCAGAACAGTGTGTATAGCAATTCAGCAATAGCTTATCCAATACCTTTAGGAAATCCAAGTAGTTTATATCCGCTACCTCCTAACTCTCTGGTTTCCACATTATCTCCTTTTTTTTCCCACTATATCTGTCAAACAAGATTTACCCTTTCATGAAACCACAATGGCTAGTTTTTGTCAGTTCATATTTCTCCAGATGTTTTGTGATCTCATTCCTTATTAATGTCTCTCGGATCTTGCCTACCTCTGAGGTTAGGTTAGATGGTCTGTAATTTCTCATCCCCTGCCACTCTAAATGGGTCCCTGGCTACCCAGCAGCCCCCTTCAGTGAGGTCAGCCAGGAAGAGACACATATATATCGTAAACATGCCGCAAGCTGCTCAGCAATAACATTCAGAAGAGTTTTCTTTCATTCAATGGCCAAGGGGATTTGAACAACAACAAAAAAAAAAGCACAATGAAAATGTTCTATCACGGTAAGCTTGGCAAAGTCAAATGCTAAAGAAAACTGGTGTCAGACTTTTGGCATAAGAAAAGGAAAGGAAACGCATTCTTCCCATCTGGCTCTGAGACTGTAAGAATAAGAAAACTGATATTATATATGGATGTTCACACATTAAAACTACAATTACTATAGAATTTTCTGGGATGTGATTTTACCAGTGAAATCACAATTAGGAGTTGGCCAACTGTGGCCATGGCCAGAAAAGGAAAGAAGTGGAAGTCCAAGCAGGTCATGGGTTAAGGAAGATGTCAGAGAAAGAAGCAAAAATGGGGTTGGAGGATGTCTTTATTCTACAGAGAGGCACAGGAGGACATGCATCCAGAAAATAGTTCAGAAAATAAGACAAGACAGGCAGTACATAAAAATAACATGCCAACAATGAAATAGATCCAATAATGGTAATTCTAGCAATTGATACCCCTGAGTTACCATCCACCCAAGATCCAGGATGTCAATCCAAAAAGAATAGTTGAAATCCAAATGGCAAGCAATCAAGAGAGTTACAAATGAACAGGGAATCAATATTAGGGAGATTTGAAAAGAGGAGTTAGGGACTTATCTATTGGAATAATGGGTCTCAATATGAGATAACCTGGCCCGTAGAAGACCAATCAGGCTCAAAAGAAGACTGACAAGCAATGAGAATGACTTGCTGCTTAGCCAGTGGTAGTCTCATAAACTCTTTCCTAGGTCCAAGACTGGTTTCAATGTACGGGATGGTGTTGTACCTAGAGGTGGGAGTTAAGTAGGCTTCTGGGGTTAGTGTAACATGGGAGGCAGATCATTATACTTTGTTGGGAGAACATGCTGTTTGGCTGACTTGTTTCAGCAAGCAGTACTAATAGATTTTCATTGAACCATCTACCAGGGGTGGGGAACCTGTAGCCTCAAGGCCACATGTGACCCTCTAGGTTCTCAAGTGTGGCCCTTTGACTGAATCCAAACTTCACAAAACAAATCCCCTTAATAAAAGGATTTGTTCTGTAAAACTTAGACTCAGTCAAAAGGTCATATCCAAGGACCTAGAAGGCCACATGTGGCCTTGAGGCTTCAGGTTCCCCACCTGTGATCTATACTCTGGTCCTCAGAATATTTATAAGAAAGTTGGCTGAGGTTAGGGGTGTAGTGTATCACCATGAAGCTAAGTGATTCACATAATGACTGATGCTGTTGGCCTTATTAGCACCAGCCTCTCATCAAGTGAATTAAGGATGGCTAAATGCTTCAGTACATTAGAGTTCCCATTAGTAGCCTAAAAAGAGAATGTCTATGTCTCCTCAAGTGCCTAAATTCTTCTCGGGGAGGGACATGGGTGCCAGGGAAAATCCAATGCAATCTATTTTTCAACAATATGCTTATCAATCAAGAAGTATGTATTAAGCACCTAATATCTAGTACTGTTTATATTTATATAAATATTTCAGTGAGATAATCCTTGCACTCAAGAAGTTTGCATTCTACTGGGACTATATAACATTACGAAAGAAGGATTCACCCCAAACCCATACCATAAAACTAGACCCAGATTTTGGTAAAGTAATGTGAAGCTTTATAACACTGAAGAGAAAGTTGGGGGTAGCTACAGCTCAATTATAACACAACTCTAACATTTCTAGTGAGATCTGAGAACAGACCTCAACAAAATAGGAAAAGAGAAAAAGGGAGTTTAGGACTCTTGTTCTTCCCTTTCTCAGTTGTCTCCACTCAGGCTCCCGGTGACTTTGTTCTACTTTTTTCATTTTACAAGCCACTGGCTCTGATTCTCCATTTAAGTTTCTGCTCCCCAAACAAGTACCCCCTCCCTCCTTGACCATTTTTTTTTGCATTTTTCTTCCATTCTCCAACCCATTATGCTCTTGCTCTGTCCTAAGAGAACATTAAATAACTAGTGTTAATCTGCTCAGTCATAATAAGGTGTTATTGGCTTATGATTGTTTAATGCGCTACTCCTCTTAAAAATATTCTCTTTTAACTGAAGCCTTCGGTGCCTTATACCAAGACAAAAATACTTCAGTCATTCAACACTGTCATTTGCTCAATATGGATACTCCTACTAATAGTGCAGATTGCATTCTATCCATACATTCTCATCCTATGAAACTCTTGTCTATGTCCTTCCTTAAATCCTTTATGATGAATTAAGCCAATATAGTGGAGACACTCAAGTTGTCCATCTCATAATCTTTGTTCTTACTGCATGATCAACCAACTTCCTTTTCTAAGCATCCATTTCTTGAAAAAACATCTTTTATTCTACTTCTTGAATACAAATCATCATTGGCAATATGCAACAGGTTTCTTATGTCTGTCATGTACTCTTTCATTCCCCTTTGAATCAGCCACAATTTTAATTCTGAAGACACTGTTTTGTTTCACAATTCTCATGCATTTCTCTCTTAGCTGAAATGTCTGCTGAGATACAGTAGAAAGTGTTGGCTTTGGACCCAAATAAATCACCTCCTGATCCTAACTGGTTGTAACGATGAGCAAGCTATTTAACATCTCGGTCTTCATTTTCCCAACTTTAAAGTGTAGAGATCGAACTAGAAGACCTCTGAGGCAATTTCCAGTTTCAAGTATGCAATCCTATAATTCCATATTGTTCATTGAACAACAATTATAGTAGACTTTCCATGAGATAGACTTCTAGGGAGTTTATCAGCACTAGAAGAATACTATTGATGGAATATGATGGAATACTATTGTGTAAGAAATGTCTGCAGGAAATGAGCTCAGAGAACCCCAGGAAGACTTGTATCAATTGATGCAAAATGAAGTGAGCAGAACAAGGAGGACAATTTTTGTAATAACAACTGTATTGTAAAGATAATTTTGAAAGACTTAGAAACTCTGATCAACACAGTGGAACCAGCCATGGTTCCAGAACTCGGGATCAAACATATCAGCCACCTCCAGATAGAGAAGTGATGGGCTCAGAGATCAAAATGATGCTTTTGGTTTCTGTTTATTATTTTTTGACATGGCCAATGCAGGAATTTGGTTTGTTTGATTGTATATGTTTGTAATTGGTTTTGTTTTTCTTACTTTCTCATGAAGGGAAAAGGCAAAAGGGAAAGATGCAGAGGAGAGAATTCAGAGCTGAAAATAAAATAACATTGAATTTTAAAAAGAGTACTTGCATTTAAAAAATGGATTCTATGTCAGGGAGCATCTTGAGATCACTGAAGATGCTCAGAAATGTCCCAAATATAATCTATCCTGCTCTCTTCCTCCCATTCAAGTCTGGACTCAGCTCAGTGCACCTCAGAAGTATTTGTCCATGATACATGTCCTGGTGGACTTAACTCAAATGAAGAAGGGTTTTCATCAAATTGTTTGCTTTCCTGGTAGATAGTTAGACTGGTCTCTTTTCAATGGTAGTAAATCTCATTAAAGGGAACTTGTGTTATTCTAAGAGTGATGAAAGTGGTAGAAATTCCAGATTCCTAACCAGATTTAGGGGATAAATGAAACCCTTTTGAAGCCACAAAAGAAAATTATGCCATAAAGATAGCTACCTATTCTATTTTATGTTACACCAGTTAACTTGGTCAGGTAAATAAGGGAAGGGGTCAGGAAGGGACTTAGTATACCCAGAAATGAAGAAAGCTGGGAACTGTGACTGCTATTGACCACAGCATAATACATTGTTATTGTGCTCATCCCATTTGTCTGCTATATCACCAAACAACAAAGGGCACACTGGGGTATGAGGTATGCTCCCAGGGCCCCACTAAGGCTTTGATGACCAGTATGTCTCTCCTTTGGCTATACCCTTTCCCAGGGACTGTCCCAGATTGTCTCCTTAGTCTAGAGTTGATGTAGATTAACCAATTAGGTTAGGTTTTCATGTCATGGATCTTTTGGCACTCTGGTGAAGACTATGGAGTCCTCAGAATAATATTTTAAATTCACAAAATTATATATGTGTGTGTGATAATGCATATAGACATGTATATATATATACATAATTATGTGATTGCAAAGGAAGCTAATTATATCAAAATACAGTTATATCAAATATTAAAAAAAAAGATTTTGTGGACACAAGGTTATGTACCACAATAACTCATCAGTCCCCATCCTACTGTCCACATGCTCATTCTGCTTACTCCTGCCAAAGTCCTTTATGTAAAGTCATCATATTAGTATACTGCTTGATTGGATTAGGTAAAAATAAAAATCAAAGTGTAATAGCATATATGTGTAAATCTATATAGCTGACACATCTATTTCAGAAAAAGCAGCCATCTTAGTCCTCTCCATCTCCTCCCACATCATGGAACCTGACCTTTATTGGCTCCCTTTTTAGTATAGATTTGAAATAAACAGACAATTTAGGTGATTAATCAAACCTTCTCTTCTCACTGTTGCAAAGTGGGCAGTGTGTTTCACTCACTCACCTAACCTGGAACTTGCTCAAGGTACAATTCTCACTGGCTGTCTTAAGACTCATCCAGTCTTGATCCTGCCCCCGTCTCTGCTACTCTTTCATCTTGCTCCCTTTCCAGCCAGCTGGCTTCGCTGCTAGTGAAATCAGAAGTTTCTCAGCCAGGGGGACTGGGCACCAGACGGACTTCCTCAGGGCCACATTTCCTATGTGTCCATACCACCAGCCTTCCTTTTCCAAAAGCCCTATGCCTAGAGATAGCCATGCTTTGGACACCTTAAGAAAACTCCCTAGAACTGTCAGCCATAAAGCTGAAGGGACTTCCTGGGGGAGTAAAGAAGCAGGGCCCCCAGCCGCAGGTGGGTTACATTATTATTTATGTAGTTACTACAGTCCACCAGAAGGGATATATATGTTGGGCTGCCCAGTGTTGCATAATCCCTTTCTAAAACAGAAACCCAGTAGGCAAGCACAGCTGCCCACCAGTTAGATAAACTGTTAGCGAAACCTTATCTTTCAACATTTCATCACTGTTTGCCCCATACTGGTATATGCAGCATGTATGTTTGTAGCAACCTGGCTACAGGCCCTATTTACAAACACACACCATGATGCCCATATAGGGGGATGGAGCTCCTAGGCTCTTCATTCACATGATCTCACCCTCCCTAGGCAGGTTAATCTCTAATATGTCACAGGGTTCAAGTCCTCAACATCCACACTCAACTACACTGAAATCTCAAAGACTACACCCGACCTATCCCTCATACCCATTTGTAAAATGGGGATAGTAATATCCATTGTGCCTATCTCACAGGGTTGTTGTGAGGAACAAATGACATGACATTCTGTAACCCTAAAGTAGAGGATGGAGCATCAGTGGCATGGGAGTCTTGGGAAGTCAATGGGCAGCATGAGGTCACTGGGTGCCAGAAAGGAATCTTCTGTGAAAGGGAGGATTAATGGCGAGGCTTAAAAACCACAATGGTCTCCTTTCCAATTTTGCTAAGAGATGGTCAAACTCAAATACAAATAATTCCAGTGAGGGGCATAGTGACTTAGAAAACACAAATCAACATTATCTATGTTGTATTGTATTTTTATTTATTTTGTTAAAACATATTCCAAATACATTTTAATCCGATTGGTCACACTCAGAGAGTTTGACACTTCTGGTCTGCGATGTAGTCTAAAATGTTTGAACCCTGTACTGTAATTGAATTTCATTGGACCAAATTCCTCTCCTACATTATAAAACTTAACTTCAACTTACAAAAAATGTGGTTCTATTTTTGTGGGAAAGTCCTTGCTCTGGAGAGGGATCTCCCCCCTCTCAATAATGTATATTACTAGATAATTCTGGGTAATGTACATTATTAGATGTGATTGAATTTGGCTGTCAAAAGGCTAATAAGAGAGTCTCATCATGATGGACAGGAGCTGGACTCAAACTCCACCTTTGATACTTGTTAGCCAGCTTAGCCTCTCTAAGCTTCAGATTCTTTATCTGCTAAAGTAGCTAAGAATATCAACAATATCACGAGGTTGTTGTGAAGCTTAGATGAGATAATGTGTATAGAGCTTTGCAAACTTTAAATTATGTATTAAATTATGTGTGTGCTTATATGTATGTATGTATGTATGATGTAATAACTCTATGGGCATACATAAATATTATATATAATTATTATTACTCCATTTCTACATGCAACATCTTCCTCTATTAGAATATAAGTTCCTTGAGGTCAGGGGTTATCTTGAATGCTTGTATTTATATCTCTGGTGCTTAACACTATGAAATGAAATGAGAAGTCCAGACTAGCTAGCTCAGTGGGTAGAGCGCCAGGCCTGGAATCAGGAAGACTCATCTTTTTGAGTTCAAATCTGGCCTCAGACACTTACTAGCTGTGTGATCCTGGGCAAGTCTGTTGGCCTCAGTTTCCTCATTTGTAAAATGAGGGGAGAAGGAAATGGCAAACCACTCCAGCATCTTTGCCAAGAAAACCCCAAATGTGGACACGAAGAATCAGACACAACTGAAAGCCTATAAACTCAAATCTAAAATCCTATTATCATCATTTCCAGTTGACCAATTATTTCTCTCTCCACTTTCATAAAATGATCATAAGATCATTGATTTAGGATTAGAAGAGCCCTTAAATGTTAGCTAGTCCAACTTATTCATTTTGTAAATGAGGAACAGGCCAGACAGACTGTGACTTAGATAAGAGAAAGAAGTAGAATTTGGAGTCCCAGGACTTCAAATCCAGTGTTCTTTCCCTATACCCTGCTGCCTCCAGTGTATATTTGTTACAAATTAGGGCTCTCTCTATAAGGTATGATTCTAGGGGTAGAGGGTTAAAGGGACAGCTTGTTGAGTGGCCCAATGAAAGCAGGAATTAGGAAAGACTAGCTCTTCCTATTATGCTACACATCTTAATGAGAGAAGTGCCTTTTGAAAGGCTTCAGAGTAATTGACATGTCACTGAAGAAAAGCTCCTCAGTGCAGATGATACACATGGCTGAGAGTTATGGACACATTTCCTTCATCTCCAGTCATTAAGGACATGTGACTCTTCTTTATTCTTATAAAGGAAAATCCAACAGTTTCTGTTCACACACTCCCAGAAATATCTTTCCCACCATTTCTTCCACCCACCCACAATTTTGTCCTAATATAGACAGCAATTCTCTGACCATCTTTTGTCAATAGCATTTTTGTGTTATCATCCCCAGTGCAGGAGGGAGGTTGCAAGAGAAGCTGGCTAGTGGTGTTGGGGATTTTTTTTTATTATTGTATTCTAGGAATTTTTTTTTTGTTGTCAGTTTCTCATCTATGAAATATACTTATATAAGTTCCAATCACATAAGATGCCCTTGAGGGAAAGAAGTAAAGGAAGGACAGAAAGAAAATTATTGGAATATTGAGCTGGCATATCTATACTAGATAATAGGGGTTTTATCTTCAAATGCTGGCTTCCCTTGGCTAGAGAAAATATCTGCCAGTCAAGAAGAGAAAATCACACCAGGGAAAGGGACTATTTCTTCCCACTGAGGAAAGAAGTGAGAGCTTAAGTTTTAAAGGGTTCTCTACCTTTCCTCAAATATCTGTAATTACACTATATATGTGCTATAACCAAAGACCAAATGCCAATTAATATCCACAGAAGGGAAGAACCTTTGACAAAACCATGAATTATATTTATGTATGTGTGTGTATTTACAAATCTATTCTTAAGGTTGTAATTGTTTGCTTTTAAACCACCACCTTGTGTCCTGAGTACACAAAAGTGCTGGATGATCCTGGCTCCCCTTTGTGAAATGCGATATAGCTGTGGAAATCCATGTGCACTTTCATTTGCTGATGACCTCGAAGGACTCTAATGGAAGAAAAGCTCTCAAAGAGGCAGTTAACTCAACTTAGAAGTGTACATATCAATTATCAAATATGCTTACTGCTCTGCTTTCATATGTAGAACAACTGGTGCTCAGGTCTCAACTGTAACATTGTCCTGATCTGCTTTTATCCTGTGCTCAAGCTCCTCATTCTGACCAGGTGTATCTGCTTAAGAGACTTCCACCTGCAAGCCCTTAGCTGGCCCCATCTTGGGGCTGGTGCCAGCCCTAGTAAAGTATAGATAAAAAGCTTCCTGCCTGGGACAGAAGAGTGATACAAAACCAAGGTCTTATATGTCCTTTACAGAGGTGCAGGGAGAGGGGGCGGTGCATGTGGAACATTGCATATATTGTCAGATTTTTTTTCATTGCAATGATCAGTTTTCCTGGGGAAGGGGTTCCCCCCCCTTCCTTTTTTTCACTTATTTTTTAAAAAAATTTTCTTTCTTAAATGGGACAGCTCTCTGGGAGAGAGAAAGTTATAGGGGAGATAGTTAGACAATATAAAAAGAAAAGATAGCAATAAATTTGATTTAAAAAAAAAAAAGGTCTTAGTGCTTTTGACTCTTCATACCTTGTCTGAGCAACCTTCCTGAGTTCCTGACCCTGGTTGCCCAAACTCATAGAGTGATCTGTGGGTTGGCTATGAACAGATATGAGCCTCAGGTCTTTTTCAGAAATGTTAAAAATAGCAAGACCTTCCTCACCCATATGTATTCTTCCTGAGACTGTGTCTGGTCACAACAGTGGGCCTGCCCAAAGTGTAGTTCAAGGAAATAGCTCCAGACTTTGTCTGCTGCCCACCTTCCCTTTATCTGAAGGGTTCTTGGCTCCCTTCCTGCACAGGTTGCTGGTCCTTACTGCCTCACTCTACCCTTTTGGTTCCTGTGGATTTTCTGCTTGCTGCTTTCCTTTGACCATTCGCTTCTGTGAGCTAGAAACCTAGGTTCATAGGCAGAGTTGAAAGACACTTCATAGATTGTCCCGTCCAACCCTTTGATTTAACTGATGTAGAAACTGGGATTGAGAGAGGTTAAGTGATTTGTCCAAAGACAGGTAATAAGTAGCAGGTGTAGCTACCTACCACACCAGTAGTAAGGAACAGAGTGAGAATTTGAACCTAGATCCTCTGATTCAAACCTAGTTTTCTTCCCACTGCACAATTGATGCATCCTAGCTCTTCTTGGTTTTGACTAAGCTGGTATTGCTTCAGTGACTGAATGCTTCAGCTTGCTCAGCAGACCTTGTTTAACCTTAATCATTGAATTCTGGATAGAATCACTGAAAGGTGCAGATGGAAGAGATGTTGTTTTTTGTCCTTCGTTTTGGAAGAGGAACAATGACATCACAGGGTGACGTCTTGACTTGCGTGTGAATTGGATTTCAGTGAGGCAGAATTGCGCAAAATTGTCAGTCTGACTCTCTCTTTCAGAGTCATCAAAGTACAGTGGCAAGACAAAATCTAAGATGACTGGCAATGGCCCAGGATGCAGTGGTTGACCTTTGTATCTTTGATGTCTGACCAAGCTCTAAGCACTCCACAGCACCTGTTTCAGCTGCCTTCATGGCCACTGAAACATCCACTCATTCACCCATTATGCCAGAGGAAGTCTTCACATGTTTGGGGTAGACATCACCCTGGCTCACTGACCTGTTGGTTATGCTCAAACTGGTTTAGCCTGTCTGTAGAAATGGGAAGGGACCTGATAGATCCAACTTCCAGATTTAACAATTAAGGAAACTAAGTTGCAGACAGATAAAATATTTTACTCAAGGTTACATAGATAGGAAAGAGTCTAGACTACAACCTGGGACTTCCTCATCCTCAGCACCAATGTTCTTTGTATTATACCACATTAGAGTCCATAGGTTCTCAAAGTGGGTGATACTGCCCTCTGAGGGGCACTAGAATGATGGAGAGGGAAGAGGGGAAGGGAGCAGTAATAGTCTGGGGTGCAATTGGGGGGCATTTAATAAAAAATAAGGGGGTGGTGGAAACAGAGAAGAGAAGAAAATTTTGAAAAACCATTCATATATGTTTCATCTGTTGTGTAACGGAGTTAAAATCATAGTGATTATATTATTTTCCGAATACATACACAAAATGTAAGTTATAACTGATCAGTGGTCAAGTCTTCCAACAGGTCTTAACAAGCAATTATTGGCAGGTGAGCTTATTGCACATTGTCAGGAAGTCCAGCACACATCAGCAAGAATGTGTGCATGTAATAGCTTGTTTATAATACAATACCATTACATGATGTGATATTGCATAATCAAAATTTCAATGCAGGAAAAGAACCCACAAATTTACAATAAATTATTAAATTTAAGATGTATCATTTTGAAAAATATATATATTTTATATTTATTGAAATGACACATTAAAGCATTAAAGAAAGTGGATTTCCAGGAAGGCACTGAGTAATTTTTTTTTTTTTTGAAAAGGGGGTAGTAGACCAAATTAAGTTCGGGAACCTCTGCACTAGACCATTCTCTTGAGCTATGCCCATTCTCATGCTATCCTTCTCCCCTACTCTCTCAGTCTTGTCATGGCTCTCCCAGTCCTGGCCTCACTGTGTATCCTGGGGTTTCACCACTGTCCAAGGAACTCATACTGAGGGATATTTGATTTAACAGCAATATACTTCAGTAAACATTTATTAAGTGGCTACTGGGTGCAGAATGTTGAGTTAGATGCTGGGGAAGACACAGAGTTTAGATAAGACAAGATCTGTGTTCTCATGAAACAGTGTTACAGGTGTATATGACACATACATAAAATAGTGTATGAGGAATGCATAAGGAATATATAAGCAAAGAGCTACATGAGTTCCCAAGAGAACAGGGTAGTAGTGGAAGGTTATTACCAACTGGGGGCATCAGAGAGATCAGTCCTATAAGAGAAAGCATTTGAGTTGAGCTGTGAAGAATGGTAGGTGTTCCAGTTCAGTTGGAACATGGAGTATGTGGGGAAAAGTTCCATTTTCCATCTTGAATCTTCATAAAATTCTTTGGAAAAAAACCTTAATCAGTACCTACTAGGTGTAAGACAGTACAGCAGGTCACCATGTGAAATGTGGAGTCAGCACACCTGGATTTGAATTCTGGAACTCATTACCTAGGTGACCTTGAACAAGTCACTTAACTTCTCTGATACCACAATTTATTTATCTGTAAACTGAGGGAGTTAGACTAGATCCTCTCTAAGGGCCTTTATTGCTCTAAATCTATGACCCAGATGAAGCAAAATAATCACCTTTAAACTATTCATACTGAGAGATATTTTGCATTGAGTCAAGGGAGACATGCTTACCCCATAATGTCTGCAAATTCAATTCATTCTCTGGTAATAAACACTAACCAAGAAATGACCCTGAAAATATTTTACAAGTTGATGGTTTCTGGTCTGGGTTCATCTATAAAGAAGGAAAGGGTCAACCATGATAGGAATGTGTGATTATTTAAAAAGAACAAATTCCCTCCTAAAGCCTCAGAGGGGAATAAATTGATTCTCATGATAGGTTCTGAACTAGTTGTTAACATATTCTCCCTTGGGAGAAAAGAAATAACAAAGTACTCCATGATTAGTACCATTCTAGGACATGACCATAACCATAACTTTACAGATGATTCCCAGCAAGAAGGCAAAAATGAGCTGCCAAGATTCCAGTAACAGCCCTAATGGAAGGGTTTTGCAAGGGGTTTTTTTTTTTTTTCCTTTGGTGAGGATGCTTACAGAAATATTAGATATCATGTTTTCATTCAGGTCCTCTGAGAATACACAGTGTTCCTTCTCCAAACTGACTACATAGCCTATTCACAATACATTTCAGCAGACGCTAACTAGCGTAATTCACAAACAGCCCTACACGTCAAGGCCTGAGTTGAGGCTTGTAGCAGTATTAGGTGTGATGTATGTTGACAAAGGTTCCAAGCCAAACACAAATAACAATGAATGATTTATGCAGGCATACATGTTCCTTGTGATTATTTATCACAATTGCATCATATTGCTTTGGGGGGGAGAAGGGAGAGAGGAACATGAACTGGGGAAATAAGTCTTGTAAATGCATTTGACTATTTTCAGTACAAGCAAGCACTGTTCACATTTCTCCCCTCAGTCTTCTCAGGGAATTCCTGTCCACAGCTACATCATCCTGGAGGCTTCTGCCACAAAGCAGTCTATAGACAGAGCCTGCCATTCATGCCCAGTGAGGCCAATACTTTGTGATGCACATCAGCATCTCCTCCCCAGTAAAATGAGGTCAATGAGCTATCTGGGAGTTTCACCTGGGCGACATGAATCAACAGTCAAGTCTAAGATTGGAGAAACTGAGCCTTTCTCTGCTGGATAACCTTGGTGTTTCCCAATGAAAGATTTTGGATTCAATGTATCTTTTTGTTCTATTTTACTGTTATATTTGCAATACCGTGTCCTTCCCCACGGGGGTATGAGGAGTTGCTGCTTCTCAGGCTGAAATACTTATTTGGACCCTAAGGGATCATATTTGGCTTTCAAATAATCCTGACAAAGTCTGTCTAAGGCTTGGCTCACACCTTAAGGTAATAAAATTATAGGAGTGAGAGCCAGAAGGGACCTTAGAGTACTTCTTTCAATCAAACAAACAACAGGCATTTATTAAGTGACTACTATGAACCAGGCACTGTGCTAAGCACCGGGAGAAACAAAGTCAAAGGAAAAAAAAAAAGCAATCCCTGCCCTCAAGGTGTCTACTTCTAACAGAGGAGAGGTCATGTACATGTATGAATACATGCAGAATAAACATAAAATGAATACAAGGCAGCTTTGGGAGGGAGGGCATTAGCTGTTGGGGGATCAGGAAAGCCTACCTGTGGAAGGTAGCAGCACTGCGGCAAACTCTTGAAGGAATCCAGGGATTCTGAGAAGCATATGTGAGGAGGGGGATTATTCCAGGCAACATAGATAGCTTGTGCAAAGGCAAAGAGTTGGGAAACAGAGGGTGATGAGAATAGCAAGGAGGCCACTGCAGCAGGACCTTAGGGCATAGAGAGAAATAGTGCTTTAGTGAGAGGATAGAAAGGGATTAGATTTCAATGAGCTTTGAAAGCCAGACAGAAGAGTTTCTATGTGATCACCGTTGGTTGTTGTCCTTCATTCTCAAAGACGATCAAAATGACATCACTATGTTAGTGAAGTCACATTGTGTCTGACCATGGTTGATCAGACCAATATGAGCTCAAAATGCTCTACCACAGGTTGGGCACAAATAGTCCATATGAACATTTGAGGTGGATTCTCTAAATCTGCACATCTTGCAGTTTGATACTAGAGGTAATGAGAAGGCACTGAATTTAGTCGGATTGGAGAATGACATCTAGACCAACTCTTAGATTTTATGTGTAATGCTCCTGACCTACCCCAACTCCCCTGTTACACAGAGCGGTGAGGACTTTGGCTTAGGGAGGAGGAGAGGAAGTAGTCATAGCAAATGATGAGACACAGCTGTAGTAAGAGGGTGTTGGTACTCAATGTCAAGGAAAGAAATGCTAGGATTGCCACTGGGGACACTGTTCCTTGCTGGGACTGTGGTTTCTTGCTACTGAGTCCACTTACCCTGCTCCATGATGGACTGGATGACACCAGAAATTCCCTACCAGCAAATAGACAGATGAACCTTGGGAAAAGGACTAAACTTCATGAATTCTGATTTGTTCCAGATCCCAAGCACCATGACCCGGGCTGAGCCAAGATCCTGAGCCCAAAGTTTCTGTATCTTCAACCAAAAACTAAACCTAATGGAATTGTGAGACTAGCATTCTATAGAAATTCTGTTGTTTATACCAGGTTCTTTGTCCACTCCAAGGAAGACTCCAACTGAGCATTTCCTTTAACTTCTAGATTTGAACTAATCTTGGGTCTAGGGACTTTAGAGATCCAAGAGAGCTGTAAGCATGCAGATGCTCAGTAGTCCTTTAGAATTAATTTTTCTTATTATTATACACTGTTTATTTGTTGATATTATATGGCAAGAACCAAAAAAAAATGCTACATAGAGTATCCAAACACTATTTTTTTGAAGAATTAGCTCCGTTGTGCTAAGGTCATTGAACTAAGACTCCCTTAAATAGAGCAAGAACAAGAGGAGTCATGATTTAGCCAGTAAGTAGGGATTCAGAGTTTATATTTAATCCATTAAGTCCATAAATTCTTCCCATATGATGAACTGGTGCTGACTAACAGAAGAGAGGTGGAGCTGGAGGATAGGTCAGCCTTGAAAACCATGGAGAACTCACACCTCCTGAACGTTGTAGCCCAGCCAGGTTACACATATAACTGCCCCAGTGTGTTTGGGAATATCAGCTCCCAAATTGGCCAAATCCATCTTGCTGAAATAAGAGAAGGTGAGTGACTGGCCATACCCCCCGATGAGTTCATATTAGTGAGAAAACCAAGACTGTCCCCACCCTCAAAGAGCTTGTATTCTAATGGGGGTAGACAACATATGAAGGGGATCTAGAAAGAGGAGGGAGAGGGAGTGGAGGTGATGTCTTTAGTATCATTTGGTGGATATGGCATGACTTGGACATGTGTGGGAAGTGCTGGGAAGGCCCGGAACTGAGCAAGCTAAGGCCAAAGCTAGCTTATCAAATCTCAAGGTTCCACAGCGTCACGAGACTGAGAATAGAGAAGTTCATAATGACTAATGGGTTGAAAAATACAAGTAAAGGAGTTGTGACTGCTTAGTCTGGAAGTGAGAAGATTAAAAGGTAGATAATCAATCATCAAATAGGATTAGGGTACACCCAGGGTTCTTCATAGACAAAATGTGATTTGAGAAGCACTGTGAGATCCACCCACCCAAAAACACCAGATACACACACCCCACCACAGATGCCCAAAGTTATTTCTCTCGTTTATTTCTTTTTCTCTTTGAATTAACAAAAAATATACAAAATTAGTCAAGGACACCTTACTACTGACTGGAATCAAACACAGACTTTTAGAGCTGTTTATGGAATAATTAGCCATTACTTTGGAGAGCAGAGAGCAGGGTCCCAGGAAAATAGGATACAAGCTCTGTAAGTTTTGTTGGAAAGGTCAAGTAAGCATAGGTCTGGGGAATAGAATGTGACCCAAGGAGTACAGGCCCACATGTAGAGCACAGTGGAAGTGAGGGTAGGGGAGCAGTGGGGATGAAATAGGGACAGACCTAGGCAAATAAGGGGCCACATGAAGGCACTGGGCACACTGGGGGCAAGGGATAGGAGAGGAAAGGAAATAGGCCACAGTTGAGTGAGAGGCAGTGTGATGTAGTGGAAAGCAAATGACTGGTCATCAGAAGATATTTGTTTGAGGCCTGGTCCTAGAACTGACTCTATGCCATAGGGAAACTCATTAAACTTTTTCACTCTGTTTCTTTATATGTTAAAGGAAGATAATGAGACTTGTATACTACATGTGTCAGAGGATTGTAAGAAAAACATTTTTCAGACAGAAAGACAGTGCGGTAATCAAAACATATTTTATGGTCCTCTTATATTATGGCCTATGTCTGAGGCCTCACCCCATCATTTACTAGGTATATGACCTTGGGCAAATTGCTAAATGTCTTTGAGCCTCAGGTTCTTCATCTGTTAAATGGGCACAGCAATAATAACACAGCCTGTCTCAGGCAATTATAAGGAAGGTACTTTGCAGATAGAGAGGAAATGTGGGGATGGAGTAGAAGGAACATTGGACCGGGTGTCAAGAGAGACCATGAATAATTTTGGACATAACCTTCTTTATCATATTGACTTAATTCAAATTTAAATGCACCATAACATTTTCTAAAGTATTCCTGTAAAAAATTTTTTCTTATGTCATTCCTAAAAATTTCCCAAAAAATAGCCCTTTGTTCTTTTATCATTAATGAAATAATTATCTATTTGTAAGGAATCAAATACATAGCATTTTATTTCTATGCTAGAGAGAGACAGAGAGACAGAGACAGAGACAGAGAGAGACCTTGGTTTGAATGCTACTTCCAACACTCATCATCTGGGTAACAGCTAAGCACAGCGTCTGGCACAAGTGCTTAATAATTGTTTGTTGATTGATTGGTTGATTAATTATGGGCAAGTCACTCATGCTCTCTGAGCCTCATTTTCCTCGTTTATAAAGAAGGCTTAAAAACATTGTAGTGAGACCCAAATGAAATAACGGATGTAAAGGTTCTTTAAACTTTAAAGTGCTATATAAATAGGGATAGGGATAGGATCCAGGTTTACAATCTCACTGGTAAAGGGAATTCCTGGAAGAAGAAACACCCTCCATCGATGCAGGTTGACTCTTTTTGTGTAATTTAGAATCTGAAAGTTGTCCAGGGCAAAGTTGGCAAACTACAGCCCTCAGACCAAATCCAGGCTGTGACCTGTTTTTGTATAGCTCACAAGCTAATAATCGTGCTTACTTTTTAAGTAAAATGTATTTTTAAATGTATTTAAATGAAAGGGTATATGAATAAGGCTTATTTAAGAATGTAAAAAACCATTCTTAGTGTGCAGGCTATACAAAAACAGGCAACAGGCCAGATTTGGCCCATGGGCCATGGTTTGCTAAGTCCTGGCAAAGGCACTGAGAGGTTGTGACTTGCCAATGGTCACACATCTAATATGTGTCAGAGAAAGTACATGAACCCAGTCTGTCTGACTCTAAGGCCAGCTTTCTAACCACCCACCTCACTGTCTCTCACTATATAAATACAGGTCATTATTATTAAATCATAAAATGCTATATAAGTGTGAGATATTAAGAAGGGAGAGTCATGGAAAAAAGGAAGGTGAGAGGCAAAGACAAACTTTGCCTCATGATTTGCCAAATGCTAATCCTTTGAAAGGTTATTATTAATAATAATTGTTTAAATTTATATAGCCCTCTACAGTTAGGCTAAGGTAGGTCTTATTAACCCAATATAAAGAAGAGGAAATGGAGATTCGGAGAGGAAAAGGAAATGGCCCATACTCGTAGAACAAGTAAGAAGAAAAGCAAAGCAAAACTCAGCCATGATTTTCACTCAGCTTTTCTAAATTCAAGTTCAGTCTTCTTTTCACTACGTGATTAGCAACTTTCTCCTTTAGGGCCTGAATTAGAAATGGACTAAAATTAAAACAAAGGAGAATCTAGTTAAATGAAAAGAAACTTTAAGGAGAAGCTAGGTGGCGCAGTGGATAGAGCACCAGCCCTGAAGTCAGGAGGACCTGAGTTCAAATCCGGCCTCAGATTAAACACTTGACACTTCCTAGCTGTGTGACCCTGGGCAAGTCACTTAACCCCAATTGCCTAATAATAAAAAATAGAAAGAAACTTTCTCTAACTGCGAGGGGTTTTAAACTCTAGAACAGGAATATGATGTATATATCTATATCTATAGAGATATAAAATAACTATTCTGATAGTTGTTTAATATTGATATCTTGTTGTTGTTATTGGAGGCAATGGGGGTAAGTGACTTGCCTAAGGTCACACAGCTAGTAAGTATCTGAGGTGGGATTTGAATTCAGATCCTCCTGACTCCAGAGCCAGTGCTCTATCAACTATGCCACTTAGCTACCCCTTTATATTGACTTCTATATTTATATAGCTATATGTTGATATCTATATATTGATTCTACATAACTATAGACATGGTATTGATATGAAACAACTATCAACACAACAGCATTAGAGGATTTGGGCACAAATTTGGGGGGGAGCAGTCAGGAGAATAGAACAATTTTTTTTTGCCTTTTTTTTTTGGTGAGACAATTGGGATTAAGTGACTTGCCCAGGGTCACACAGCTAGTAAGTGTCAAGTGTCTGAGGCCAAATTTAAACTCAGGTCCTCCTGACTCCAAGGCTGGAGCTCCGTCCACTGCGCCACCTAGCTGCCCCAGAATAGAACAATTGACCTCTTGAGATTTCTGTCAATTTTCTGCTCCAATGAAAGTATTAAAAACTCTCAAATCTAGGTGTGACACGAAAACTGAACACCTAGAGTTTAACCTACTATCCAAGATCAGATGATGGAGAAGATACCCCTGGGTCTGGTCAGGTATCTGAGGCCCTAAGGATGTCTCCCCCCTGCTATTGATCTCTCTCCTTAGATTGACCCTCTTCTTGCCTGTGAGCTAAATGAAAGTTCTGTTCCTCCCCCTCCATTCCTGATCTCTTATGTTTTTGACTTCTCCTAACATGACTGTATCTGCTTCCCTCCCAGATGCTTCATTTCTGCTTTCCCACCCAACCTTATGACAGACTCTAGGCTCCCCATTGGTCCCTTTGCTTGATAATTCTGGCTGGTGTTTTTGACCTATTGTACCAAGACTCTGATACACCCTGTCATAGGCCACATAAGAAATCAATCCATTAATAATCATTTTTAACATGCCTACTTTGTATTGGGCACTGTGCTAATCACTGAAGATAACAATTTTAAAAGTGATACCACCCCTGTCTTCAAGGGTCTTACATTCCAATAGGGAAATGTATTATGTGCACAGAAAAGTAAATATAGGATACATACAAAATAAAAACACCATGATTGGAGTGTGGGGAAGAGGGAAAGGGATAGGAAGGGAATAAACTTTCATTAAGTGCCTACTACATGCCAGGCATTATACTAAGCACTTTATGAATATTATCTCATTTGATCATATTCCTCACAATAACCCTGAAAGTTGGTGCTATTGTTATCCCCATTTTACACTTGGGGACACTGAGGCTGACGATGATTGAGTGACTTGCCCAGGGTCACACAGCTAGTGAGTGACTGAGGTTGAAATTGAACTCAAGTCTTTCTGACTCCAAGCACAGTGCTCTATCCACTGCACCACCTACCTATCACAAGATTAACTACTACAGAAATCAGGCCAGGTCTTTCCTATTGCAGTACCTGACACAGGAGCTAAGCCTTGAAGGGAACCAAGGGTTCCATGTGCAGAAAGTGAGGAGGGAGAGCATTCCAGGTATAGCGGACAACCAGGTATGTGCAAAGGAATGTAGGCATTTTTGATACCCCCTAAAAATGAGATATTTTCATTTCACTGTTTAAAAAAAAATCACCAAACAGCAAACAGCAGTGGGCCTCTATTTATTTGTTGGTCTATTTCCTTTGCCTTTAAAAATTATGTCCTTCAGTGCAGAAATCTTACAGCTCATGCATGATTAAAAAACACAATTAATTAAAACCTTTAAAAGTCACCAGCAGCCACATAAACCAGCAGCAGCCTCTGACAACCCCATTGGGCAATACCAGCTTAAAGAGATAGGTCTCACACTACACCCAGGAGACCAATAAAAGGCCATATGCAGCCTGGAGATAGTGTAGGAAATTCACAGTAGTTAGAGGGTGACTCATTTGGTAATGATGTAATTGGATACCTTTAATGAGCACCCAAATAACTTTTTTTAAAGGGAGAAAGAAAAAAAAACATTTGCAATCATGCCTCTCTCACAACCGGTTCTTCTATATTTCTCTACCTCTATAAAGGACAAAGGAAAAATAAAGCAATCATGTAATAATACAAGGATTAAAGAGCTTATTCAGGGAGCTTTGCATCTCCTTCCAGGAGAGCTTAAGGATATTGACCCAAAGGGCATTAAATAAGCCCCATGTTTTCAATATGACCTCCCTAGATGGACATTTTAACCCAGCATGATGGGAGCTTTTAAAAATGTAGACACAAACAGAACACTTTCAATGAACATCTTGATACTCAAAAAAATACAAATTATAATAGTAACACCTTGTATGTGTATAGAGTTCTTTACTTGTTAAGCTTTCATATATGGGATGTCTCAAAAGTCTTACTGCAGCTTTAATAAATTAAAACTATGCTAAGACTTTGGGGACACTCTGTATATTCTACTCCCATCACTGTGAGGTTTTGCTTTGCTTTTTCTTTTCAGGCCAGACCTTTGAGTTTATCCATCTGGGGAAATTCAATGTGATAACTTCCTCTACCAACTCAGAACAGCAACTGTTATATAACTAATAGTCTTTAGAAATTGTCCAAGGACATAGAGAGATGAGGTAGCTTACAATTAGCATATGCCATCAATGGGATTTGACCTTTGATTTACTATCCACTACACCGTATTGTCTTTCCCAATCGTGAGCTATGAAGCTGAGGAATAGAAAGGTCAAATAACTTGTCCCTAGCCACTTGGTGCCAAATTTCCTGATTTTTAGTCCAGTTTCATTCTACTAAACCAAATGTCTTCCATACCCTTCACTCAACCAGTCAAGAATTTATTTAACAAGGCTTCTTCTTTGTCCAGAATATAATTTCAAACATGAAAGGCCATCCTGGCTGTGTGACTCCAAGGAATTTGCTTAACCTCTCAATGCTCTAGGTAGTTACTTAATTCTATAAGTTGAAGAGAACATGCCAGCTCATGTTGGCAGTAGAGTTCTCTCCAGGACCTCCCTATGCCAATAAAAATCACAAATCTATCCCCCTACTCCCTACAATTTCAAACGATGGTTACAGGTATGCTTGTATGTTCTAACATCTTTTCATTTGTATTGATAAAATTGGTTTTACATTATCTACATTTTTTAATACATGCCTCCCTCCTATGCTCCCAGACAGCTGTCTCATAACGAAGAATTTAAAAAGGGAAAAAACAAAGTTCAGCAAAACAAATCAAAATACACAATCCAACATTCGGTATTCCATACTGAAAGTCCTCCATCTCTGCAAAGACAGGAAGGAGGCTGACTCTTATATCTCTTCTTTGAGGAAAGATTTGCAAATATAATTTCTCAGGATTCATTTTAGATTTTGTTGTCATTGTTTCCATTTATATTATTATATAGAAATTGTGCATATTGTTTTCTTGGTTTTGCTAACTTCATTTTGCATCAGTTGCTATGTTTTCCCATTCTTCTCTAAAATCATTATATTGATCATTACTTAAATACCACACTTCTTAAGCCATTCCACAAGTGATTGGCATCTACTTTGTTTCTAATTCTTTGCTACCATAAAAAGTGCTGCTATAAATATTTCCTTCTCTACAGTTCTTTTTCTTTTTATAACTGACTTCTTTGGGGTATATATCTAGCAAGTGGGATCTCTGGGTCAAAGGGTATGGCTATTTTAGTCACTCTCTTTTCATAATTCCAAACTGCTTTTCCAAAATGATTGAATTAATTCACAACTCCACC
The DNA here is from genome assembly GCF_900497805.2 of Vombatus ursinus. Taxonomy (NCBI): domain Eukaryota; kingdom Metazoa; phylum Chordata; class Mammalia; order Diprotodontia; family Vombatidae; genus Vombatus; species Vombatus ursinus. The sequence goes on along the minus strand of NW_020954594.1, from coordinate 26,144,173 downwards.
AGTAGTGTACTCTGCTTTCTACAACCCTTCTGAAATTGACTATTATGGTTTTGTCATCTTTTCCAATTTGTTGAGTGTGAAATGATACCTCAGAGATATTTTGATTTATATTGTCTTACTTGTAGTCAATGTGTAACAACCTTTCATATAGGTGTTAATAGTCTGCATTTCTTCTTTTGAAAACTCTTCACATAATGGATTCTATTTTTGAAGGAAAATCTATAAAATGACCTCAAATTGGAACAACCTAAAGCAGCAGGTTTTTTAAATGTATATAACCCTATTTATTAAAATGTATTGTAACCCTAAAAAGTAGATATATTACAAAGGGTCAGTTAATTAACAAATATATATTAAATTACTATTACACATATAATCCAAGTTTCTAGCCAAGCCAAGGACATTTTGAGTGCTGTCACATATGTGGTAGGACTCCTAAATGGTGGAAAGAATACTGACATAATACTGCAGACTTCTATGAGAAATAGAGATGGTTCCAGACATTCTTCAAGGTGATATTCTTCAAGAGAGACATATGGTTCTAGACTTTCTTCTGGATCAACTTAAGATGGGAGAAGGAGGGAAAAGAAGAGAAGGAGGAAAGCAAGAAGAAAAGGTGAATGTAAAGGAGGAGATGAAAAATGAGAAGGAAAAAGAAGAGAAGGAGCATCTTTGGAAGCTTCAGACATGTAGAGGAAATTGACTCCTCAACAATTCCTTATTTCAGGGGCAGCTAGGTGGTGCAGTGGATAGAGCACCGGCCCTGAAGTCAGGAGTCCCTGAGTTCAAATCCGGCCTCAGACCAAACACTTGACACTTACTAGCTGTGTGACCCTGGGCAAGTCACTTAACCCCAACTGCCTTAAAAAAAATTCCTTATTTCTAGATCCCCTCCCTAAGGACTTAGGAGCAATAATTTCCCCTTGGGTGAGATCAGGGTTGATCTCTTGGTTTGAGCTGAGATTTTTATCTGACTTCTATCAGAAGAACTTGCTCGCTTGTGTATTTTTCTCATATGTTCTAATCCAGTGGTATCAAGCTCAAATAGAAATTAATCCCTGCCACTGCATATTGACTTAGAAAACCACAAATTAACATTACCTATGTTGTATTTTATTTTTATTTATTTTGTTAAATATTTCCCAATTGCATCTTAATCTGTTTCAGGCTGCACTGAAAAATTTTCTAACCATGAGGCCCTTGGGCCAAGTTTGACGCTTTTATTCTATATATTCTATAACTTTTCTGATTTCTTTTTGTTTGGATGATATATAACCAGCATTTTGTGGGAAAAAGTCAAAGCAGCTGATATAAGCTTAGTGTTCTTGGACCCTCTGAAGCTAAGGGTTAGCAACAAAGGAACTAACTCTTGTTTTGATCCAATTGTACCCCCAAACTAGAAATATTTTGGGAGTGGATTTTCTAGTCTGGCACCCTTCTTAGACACTAGAGAAAGGAATGCCCAGCCACAGCCCTTCTGCATCTGCCCTTCGAGGCTGTAGGGTACACTAATGAATTTGGGGTATCTATTCTCTACTGCCATTGGCTCAAGGTCCAACTGGTTGGTTGTGTGTATGTCTGCCTCACTACACATATTTTATTAGGGTCCAGTAACTAGTGCCTCACTTCCATTTAACCACTTAACATCAATCAGCATTTACAAAAAGACATTTACTTCAAAAATATAGCAATAAAAAAATGTAAGAATGTTTCCTCCAATGCCTCACGGGCATACTTTCCCCTGTATCGCTTCACCGGGGTAAAGGAATTGTTGAACAAGTTCAATTTAGCTCAGTTCCTGCCAGCATTGGTCTCCCAAGTTCACATGGTATTACTGCTAGGTGAATTTTTGTTCAACTACCTCTGGGTAGGGGTCCCAAAAGTTACTCTTTGCTCCTCAATGTATTGATTCTGTGCTAGCTGAAAATGGATACTCTGGAACACAGAGATAGTAGGGTCCCCTCCTAACCTTTCAAAACTCACGAGATCAAAGGCTCCCATCCCTTTACCTAAAATGGAAAATAATAACTTGGAGGCCAAGGACTGAAGCCCTTTCACATGACCTCAGAAGGAAAGAGGCCATAAGGCCTTTCCCTTTACATCATTATCTCTCTCCAAACACTGTTAGAAGAGTCACACCACCAGAGTTCAGCCAAAGTGAGAATGGCCAAAAGGTTCTCAGTGCTGACTCAGGCCCTTGGAAGACTCCCATAATTCCAGTTACTCAGACAATATAAAAAGCTCCTAACCACAAGATCATTAGAGCAAGATCATCTACAAAATGTCTATACATGCTCTACACTCTATCCAAAGCACTTCCATCCCATTAGTAGGCCCCTTAGCTTTTCCACTTGGGGAGATACTATCCTAGGTTTCAGATTCCCATGAGGTAGTTAGACTAGATTATACTTGCTCTAAATACTAAGATTCTCCTATAGTAGATATACAAAGAGCTGAAGTTCATTTTCACAACTATAGAAGCTTTGTGATCTTCATCAAGAACTTATCATTCAATCTCCTTCTGAATAAATAGCATGTAGTATACTCCCACCTCATCATCTTTCCTGTCTTCCCTTTATTTTATCCTCAAACATATGTTCTCTATCATGTTCCCTCCCTAAAGTCCAAGGATTTGCATATAAGAGTGTATTGTCTTGTTTTACAATGCCACTTCTCTTGCTCCAGTCATGTGTGACCAGCATCCTTGGTTACCCTGTACTGGACTCCTCCCAACTGTGGGAAATGTCTCACTGAAACAGAACTTGGAGAAGCTCGGAAACCATAATTCACATAGGTTGCATGAAACAAAACTAATTTTTCAGCTTTTCATTGCTGCCCTCTGCTGGTGTCTTCCCAAATAAGTGAGGTGACTAAAGGTTCCAGGGTACAACCAGGTCTCCACTCCTCCCCACTGTAATGGCTTTCAGATCTGTACTCCATGGATAGTTGGTGTCTCTCTGGCTTCACAAATGTCTTAGAACAAACTGAATCAATCACCATCTCCTGTGCAACTACTGAATCTCTTTTACACTGGGGTCACTCCTCAAATACACTGTTGTCGAATTCTCCATGCACTCAACATATTCTCCACAAATAAATTAGCTCTCCACTCAAGCTTCCAAATATAGACTCTTAAACTCCATGGCACCATGCACCTAATCTCTCACTCTTCATACTCTACTTATACAGGATACAATTGAATCCCATCTTACAAGCACTCCTTCAGTTCCTACTCTCAAACTGTTCTATGACCACTCACTTGACCTTAACACCAGTAATGCATGTCTGGACAATTTCAAATAGGGCTGTGATATCATAGACAGCTGGTTCCCCATTAACCTTCTGTTCCTTCTACAACACCCTCAATTCTTCATGTCACTCTGCCACCCCATTTTAGTTTATCTACTCATTCTGAAAGGATATATCCTTTCGTTACCATATTCAAGTCATAAGTTGCATCCTACTAAAATTCAGTAATATCTCTGTGTAACCATGAGCAAGGCAAATCAATTTCCATATGCCTCAGACAATTCCCTAGGACTTATCTATCAACATCCCTAGATTTCTTGTCTATTACTCATCCTCTGTGCATTACTCTATACCCAGAGTATCCTTTCAAAAACACCCTTTTTATTTATCTTTTCAGTTTTTTTCAGAAAGAGAAATTATTTGCACTTCATCAATTTGCTTGTTTCTTAACAAAATGTAATTTGTGTTTCCATTTAGGGCGGTCTAATCTCCCCTGTTCGGAATATCAGTTTCTCAGCAACTAGGTAATTTATCTTCGAAAATGTTTATTTCATCATTTCACAATTATGTCATTAATATATGATCAAACTTCACCCTAATATAACATTAGGTCTGAGGCTAACCAGTTCATCACCCATTCCAATGCCCACTTTTCTTCCCTCACCTCCCACAATCCAACATCACAGCTCATAGGACCATGGGATCAGGAATTTAGAGCTGGAAGGGACCTCAGAAGCCATCTAGTGTGACTGCCCTCGTTTCAGATGAAGAATTTGAGAGAGGTCAAGTTATTTGTCAAGATCTGAACCCAGCTCTCTGATTCCAGACTCAGTGTTCTTCGCTCTGTATAAAACTGCCTCCTAATGCGTTAGACTACCTTGCCAATCCCAGTCAGGGGTTCTCAACATTATGAAGTCAGGTTTTCTTCAGAAAATAGAGCCATTGACTTAGAGCTAAAAGGGACTATTTGTTCCAACCTCCTCATGTTAGAGATGGGGAAATGTGTATTCTTTAGAAGGATTTTATTATTTGAACTCAAGCTCTCTGAATCCAAATCCCAGACTCCTTCCACTACTCTATGCTCCAACCAAGTTAGCATCCTGCTCCTCCCCCCATTCCATCACCATTCTAGTTGGGGACTCACTCTATCCTTTCCCCTCAGTTCAGTTTTTTGGTAATTAACTACCCTTGGGAATAAACTTCACCTACTATTACAGTCTGACTTCCTAACCACTACAGCTGTCCAGAAATGTAATGGTCTGCTTTGAGAGGTGGTGAATCCCCCATCACTATGGAGTTTGGAGGAGTTAGTCTGTACACTGAAGGGAATGCCAGATTTGGAGCTAGATGATCAAGGTTCAAATCCTAGTGCTATCACATAGGTGATCATGGGCAAGTCATTTTACTTCTCCCAACCTCAGTTTCCTCATCTGGAAAATGGGGGGGGGGGTCATGCCAGATGATGATTGAACACAGCTTTCAGATAGTCACCATAGAGCCATATTTCAAACATCTATAACTAGACATGTTTATTCACATGCCCTTATTGATCAGTCTTCCTCTGTCCAAAGGGAAACAATGGAGGAAAGTACCTTCATTACCGAACTGAGCCATTCAGGTATTACTTTGATCCACATCATTTGGTTAGTAACACACACTAGCCATCCCCACCCCACCAAAAAAAAATAAAATAAAAAAGTCAGGTTCAAAGGTACTATTTGCTTCGGCGGTAAGATTATATTTCAGGATAAATGGAGTGGGTGGAGGAAATTACTGCAGCTTCATTAGAAGAATTAATGCTGCCACCTCACCCTTGGCTGAGGAATTTCACCAATTTTCCTTTGATGGGCTAATCATCTTAATGGGAGTTTGGAGAACACAGAAAACATTTCAATAGTTCCATCCACAGAGTGTTTCCTAAAGTTCTTAATTTAATCTCAGAAATTGCCCTTTCCCACACAATATTGGACTGTGAAGCTTCTTTGTGTTTGTGTGTTGTAAGCTGACCTCATTCTTATAAAGCCAACCATCGTGAGAGGTCTCAACACTGTGATGGGAGTGCTATCTAGTGGCTGAACCAGAAGCCTGGAATCTCATTCCCCCTTTATAATCTCCTCCCCCCATCTTTCTCTGTATGCATGAGGTTACAGCACCTCGCTGCTCTGCTCCTCAGTTATCAAGGGGAAAAAAATTACTTCTGTCAACTCAAACATAGGGCATTCACAGTACTTAACTCAACATTTAGGTTGAAAATTAATTTCAAGAAAGAATATTTGAAATGGAAAAAGCCCCAAAGAAAGACTTTCTCACTGTCTTTAGTAACAAATCTTGGAGAGGGAGGTAGTCAGCGCCAGGTAAATGAGAGGAGAGAAAGAAAGAGGTTTCTTTTATAAAACAACCTGGGGGCCATTCTCTAAAGGGGAATGGAAAAAAAAAAAAAAACAACTTGAGTATAGTCCCAGGAATGAATTCCTCTTTCAGTTCTTTCTTCTTAAAAAATGCATTATTTATTTATTTTTAACATTCCTTTTTTTTTTTAGTTTTGAGTTCCAAATTCTCTCCCTGCCTTCCACCTCTCCCCCCACCAATTAAGAAAACAAGAAATATGATATCAGTTACACAAATGAAATAATGTAAAACATACTTCCATATTATCCATGTGGCAAAAAAAGCAAGAGAAATGAATAAAGTGAAAAAATTATTCTTCAATCTATACTCAGACTCCATTGATTCTTTCTCTGGAGATGGGTAGCATTTTTCACCATAAGTCCCTCAGAATTGTCTTCGATCGTTGTATTGCTGAGAATAGCTAAGTCATTCATAGTTTATCACCATCGTTACAGTGTTGTTGCTACTGTGTACAGTGTTTTCCTGGTTCTGCTCACTTTACTTTGCAACAGCTTATATAAGTCTTCCCAGATTTTTATGACATGATCTTGCTTGTCATTTCTTATAACACAATGATATTCTATCACAATCATATACCACAATTTGTTCAACCATTCCCCAATTGATGAGCATCCCCTCAATTTCTGGTTCTTTGCTGACACAAAAAGAGCTACTATAAATATTTTGCATATGTAAGTCCTTTCCATTTTTCTCTGATCTCTTAGGGATATAGACTTAGTAGTGGTTTTGCTGGGTCAAAGGGCATAAACAGTTTTATAGCCCTTTGGGCAGAGTTTCAATTTATTCTCTTTTTTTTAAGGCAATTGGGGTTGTGACTTGCCCAGGGTTCCACAGCTAGTAAGTGTCAAGTGTTTGGTCTGAGACCGGATTTGAACTCTGGTCCTCCTGGCTTCAGGGCCAGTGCTCTATCCACTTCACCACCTGGCTACCGCATTCCAATTTATTCTTCAGAATGGTTGTATCAATTCACAACTCAATCAACAGTGTTTTAATGTTTCCATACCCCCTCCAACATTTGTCATTTTCCTTTTCTGTCATTAGTAAATCTGATAGGTGTGAGGTATACCTCCAAGTTGTTTTAATTTGCATTTTCAAACATTTTTTTCATATGACTGTAGATAGTTTTGATTTCTTCTTCTGAAAACTGCCTGTTCACCTCCTTTGACCATTTATCAATTGGGGAATGACTCATATACTTAAAAATTTGACTCAGTTTTCTATATACTTGAGAAATAAGGTCTTTATAAAAGATACTTGCAAATTTTTCCGAGTTTCCTATTTTTCTTCTAATATTAGCTCATTGGTTTTGTTTGTATGAAACCTTTTTAATTTAATATAATCAAAATTGTACATTTTACCTCCCATAATCCTCTCTATCTCTTGTTTGGTCATAAATTCTTCTCTTATCCATAGATCTGACAGGTAAAATTTTCTATTCTCCCCTAATTTACTTGTGATATCACTCTTTATGTATAAATCATATACCAATTATAACCTTATCTTGGTATACTGTGTGAGATGTTGATCTATGCCTAGTTTCTACCAAACTGCTTTCCAGGTTTCCCAGCAGTTTTTGTCAAATAGTGAGTTCTTATCCCAAAGGTCTATATCTTTGGATTTATCAAAAATTAGGTTACTTTGGTCATTTACTCCTGTGTATCATTTACTTAATCTATTTCACTGACCCACCACTCTTATTTCTTAGCCCGTACCAGATTGTTGTCATGATTACCACTTTGTTATACAGTTTGAGATCTGGTGTTGCTAGGCCACCTTCCTTCACATTTTTTTTAATTGATTGCCTTAATATTCTGGACCTTTTTTTCCCCCAGATGAATTTTATCATTTTTTCTAGCTCTATAAAATAATTTTTGGTAGTTTGATTGGTATGGCATAAAATCAGTAAATTAATTTGGGTAGCACTGTCATTTTTATTATATTGGCTCAGCTTACCCATGAATAACTAATATTTCTCTAATTGTTTAAGTATGTCTTTGTGTAAAAAAATGCTTTGTAACTGTGTTCATATAGTTCCTGGGTTTGTCCTGGGAGGTAGACTCCCAAGTATTTTATATTGTCTGCAGTTATTTTAAATGGAATTGCTCTTTCTATCTCTTCCTGTTGGACTTGATTGGTAATATATAAAAATACTAATGATTTATGGGGATCCTGCAACTTTGCTAAATTTTTTTGTTTCAAATATCAAATTTTCTGTTCAGCTCCAGTCTTTTCATCAGGAGTGCTTGAAAGTCCCCTATTTCATTAAATATTCATCACCCCCCAAAAGGATTATACTCATTTTTGCTGGTTAGGTTGTTTTTGGTTGTAATCCAAGCTCCTTTGCGTTCTGGAATATCATATTCCAATCCCTCTGATTCTTTAATGTGGAAGCTGCTAAATCTTGTGTGATCTTGAATGTGGCTCCAATATTTTTGAATTGCTTGTTTCTGGCTGCTTGCAATATTTTCTACTTGACCTGGGAGCTCTGAAATTTGACTATAACATTCCTGGGAGTATTCATTTTGGGATCTCTTTCAAGAGGTGATCAGTGGATTCTTTCACTTTCTATTATATCCTCTGGATATAAAATATCAGAACAGTTTTTCTTCATAATTTATTGAAATACTATGTCTAGACTTTTTTATGATCACGTCTTTCAGGTAGTCCAATAATTCTTAAATTATCTCTCCTCAATCTACTTGCCAGATCGTTTTTTTTCTGATGAGATATTTCATATTTTCTTCTATTTTGTCATCCTTTTGACTTTGTTTTGTTGTTGCTTGATGTCTCATGGAGTCCTTAGTTTCCACTTGCCTAATTGTAATTTTTAAGGAGTTCTTTTCTTCAGTGAATTTTTGCACCTCCTTTTTCATTTGGCTTACCCTGCTTTTCAAGGAGGTGTTTTCTTCAGTGAATCTTTGTCTCTCTTTTACCTTATAGGCCAATTTAGTTTTTTAAGGTATTATTGTCTTCAATATTTTTGTGCCTCTTTTACCAAATTGCTAATTCTCTTTTCATAATTTTCTTGCATCACTCTCATTTCTTTCCCAATTTTTTTCTTTACTAGTCTTATCTCTTCTTTAACTTGTCCAGGAATTATTGTTGCACTAAGGTCCGATTAGCATTTTTCTATGAGGCTTTGCTTGTAACTGTTTTCAGATCATTGTCTTCTTCTGAGTTTATTTTTGGTCTTCTCTGCCACCACAGCAACTTTTTATGGTTAAGGTTTTTGTTGTTGTTGTTGTTGTTGTTGTTTTTGTTGTTGTCATTGTTGTTGTTTGCAAGACTATTTCTTGATTTTTAACTTCATGTTAAAGCTGGGTTCTGCTCATCTATGAGTGGGGAGGCACTGTCCCAAGCTTCAGGCTTTTTGTGCTACTGTTTTCAGAGCTAGTTCTGGGGGTCTGCAAGTTTTCAGTGTTTCCAAGATGCTGTAATCCAGGGAGAGGTATTGTCTTTGCTCTCCTGGTCTGTGCTCTGATCTTTACCCAGGAAGGGCCCCTATTCCCCTATAGCCACAAGTAGCAGTACTTCTCTTAGCACTGCTCTCCTCCTGCCACTAACACTAGTGCTCCTCTCTGCCTTATTACTTCTACCAGGGTTCCTATTTCCTTGTGACAGACCACAAGCATCCCTCACTGCTCTGGATCTGTGATTCAGAACTGTATATGGACAGTAAAGTTGCCAATCAGCACCAGCTAAACCCAGTGCCAGCAAAGAGTCCCCTGTAAACATTTTCTGACCAATTGTCCAACTCCCTACTATTTCTGGGCTGAGAACTCCTGAAGATGCTGCTTCTGGTATGGCCACTTCCAAATCCCACTGCTGGTACTGCTCCAATGTATGCTCTGGGCCAGCTCCTACCCTGGTGTCACAGACCTCTCCTGCCAACCTCCTAAGTTGTCTTAGGCTGGAAAATGTCTTACCTTGACTTTTTGTTGGCTCTGCCTTTCCAGAATTCAATTTGAGGTGTTGGTGAATGTTGGATGAGTTCATCTGGGTTGCTTTCTCTATTCCACCATCTTGGCTCCACCTCTTGGTCAACTATCATTTTTACTCATTTCTCTCTACCCCAACCAAAGCAAATCAACTGCAAGTTTTGTCTTTCCTGCATCTATAATAGCACTGTCAGACACTCAGTCTTTTCATTCACACAGCCACCACCCTCATTTCAGCCCTTGTCATCTCTTGCTTGGGCTATTGTGGTAGCCTTCTAATTGGTTTACCTGCATCCAATCTCTCCCTTCTCTAACACATCCTTCACAAAGCTGTCAAATTTATATTCCTTAAACATGGTTTTACGGGACTTATAGTGTTAGAGAGCCACCTGGAACACTGAGGTTAATTAATTCACCCAAAATCACACAGCAATACTTGAGCCCAGGATTTCCTAACTCTCAATGCTGGCCTGCTATCCACTACAACAGGCTGACTACCACATGTTTCTGGCACACAGTAGGCTAATAATTGTGGTAAAAAGATTAATACACACAAACCATACAGTTATATTAACAACTAATTAAATAGAATTTAATTATGTTATAAATTGTACCGTGGACTATAAGTGCTTCTAGGAGTTCAAAAAGACCAGTAAATCCTGAAATCATTAAGAAATGATTCATAGAGATGATGCAATTTGATCTGGCCTGTTGAGGATGGCTAGGCCTTGGAGAAATGGAAGGTGAAAAGATCAACATGAAAGATTGTTCAATTGCAGTACCAATATGGATACCCAGAATTATCAGAGGTGCAGGTAGGTGGGAAGAGAGTCCTTGAATAAAAACATCATAGGCCACAGTATCTTAGTGATACAGATTCAACTTTACTAGTCATAAAAATTCCCATATCCTAATCAAAGCTGGCATTTATACAGTGCTTTAAAGTTCATTAAGTGCTGTATATATGCACTCATTTGATCCTCACAACAACCATGTGAGGTAGATGTTATCAGTGTCCCATTTTAGAGATGAAGCAAGTAAGACTGAGAGGTTAAGTGACTTGCCCAGGGTAACAGAGCTCTGTAAGTGTCTCAGGTGGGATTTGAACTTAGTTCTTCCTGTCTCCATTGTGCCATTTAGCTGCCTCGTTCTGTCTTCTTACTGATTCTTCCTGGGCATCAGTTTTCCTCACTTTCATTCCCTGGATCACTCTCTTCAGAAAACCATACCTTCCATTTTAGGTTTCCCTGAAGGAATTTCTTGGTGTGACCGTCTCCAGAATGGACCTTGTTATCCACACTACCACTGTACCCTTAGGGTTTCTGGGCCTTTCCATTTGCCATGCAGCTGAACTTTCATGAGTTATCAATTCCAAGTAGAGTGTGAGCTCCTTGGGAGCAGACACTGTCTCACTTTTCCTTTTTGTATCCCTAGTTCTTAGCACAGTGCTTGCCATGTTATAAATACTTAACAATTTTTTTTTTGCTTATTTGTTTTTGTCCATTCTTAACACCTTGAAATCAACCTATAAGTGCCATCTAAGCCACCATGCATCTTCCCTACCTTTCTCATTCTGGAACTGTCAAAGCATAAAGACTGAAATGGTAATCCTAGAATCACCTAAATTTGGGCTTGGTTGCTCAGTATCTAGTCCCTTAATATAATATGCAATGTTATACTACAATAAAAAAGCCAGACAAAGTACTCATTCTTCCTTCATTTATTCACTACCAATTCTTCCTTCCTAACCCTCTGTTTCTAAATGTCCATGCCTTCATGTTCCTCATGTTACCTCTGTTGCCCATGGCACCTAACTCCAGTAATTTGTTGGGAAATGCCCACTCTCCTCATAGTTTGCTATCCTGTGATTCAATCCTTCAAGGCCTCTTTCTTTTCCTAACATATGAAATTATTCTTAACAATTATTATTCATGGCTAATATAAGTGATTTGGAGCTGAAACAACTGTAGTCAGTCACCACACAGCTACAGAAAAGTGTTTGGGAAGGAGCCACAGAATTTGTGATGTTATATGTGCCCCATCCGGAAAAGATATGATCCATTAGAGGATTTTGATCTAATGAAATTTGGATATCATCTGCCAGGGCCTCTTAATCTGAAGTCTAAGAACTCATTGTTGTTATTTTTTTTAATTTTTGAAAATTCTTTTTCTGTATGATTGGTTTACTTTGTAATCCTATATATTTTAATTTATGCATTTAAAACATTTTTTTCCGAGGAGTCCATAGTCTTCACTGAACAGCCAAGGACTCTGTGACATAAAAAAGGTTAAGAATCAGTGATCAACCCTCTCATTATGTAAATGAGGAAATTGAGGCCCAAAGAAGTTAAATAACTTCCCAGCACAACATAACTAGGGGGGCTTCTCCTACTCAAAGCCTCCAATCTCCCCAGTTTTTAGTTCTTTCTCCTGGAAATTAGTTTGTGTTTGGTTATTTCCCCTCCACCCCTTTTGTTTTTGACTTTATATTCCCAGTGCCTTGAACCTAATGGGCTCTTCAAAAATGCTTACTTGAATTGAACTGATTTACCCAAGATGGCACAGGTAGTAAATAATAGAAGTAGGATTTGAAGGAGAGCCCCCTGACTCCAAATCTCTGAACTCTGTCTACTGCGACAAGCTGCTGTGCATACCTGTGTGCAGCTGGAGGGATTTGGGGACTGATCCTGAAATGATCTAGCTACTGGCTAGGCCTCAGTAGTTAATGAAGCTAATCTGATGTCTGAGATAGAGTGACTATGTCTACACCTAGGGTCAGCTCTGAATTCAATTCTCACTGGTTATTTCATACAGGGTAAAATGCAGAAAAGTTAGTCACAAAAGTTAGCAGCACCTTTTCAACTAAATTTTGCCAAAAGGATTTGAGTAGAAATAGCCTAGATTTGGGAAACAGTAGACCTGGGTTCAAATACAACCACTAAACATCTGTACAACTTGAACAAATAACTTCAACTTTTTGTGCCTCAGTTTCCACATCTGCAAATAGAGATGATAATAATAATATTAATAATACCTGCCTAACTTACTTTACAGAGTTGTTGTAAGAACCAAATAAAATGACAGATGTGAAAGAAATTTGTCAAGATAAAAGTAATAACCCTAGGGTGGAACACTAGTACCAACCAAACCAGAATCTGTTATGAAACCAAAGTGAGAACAGAAGCTCTGGCAATGACAATATGCCTGGTTCCCAGAGCTAACAACACCAGTGGGACAGTCTCGGCTTCTAAACATGCCTATTAAGTGATACCTATCATGAATGCTGTACTAAGCCATGCACTAAAGAAGCTGGATAAATTTTCCATTTCTGTTCAAATCTATCACCTGATGATATTTCAAAAATAAACGCCAAGTGATCAATGGCCACATTGTAGCGGTATCAGTTCTGGATGAAGGGTCTATATGGGGGGAATTTTAAAGCATTTCAGGGGGCAGTGAGTATTCTGAAAATGATGGGAATGTGAGGAGGAACTTTCCTGTAACAAAAATCTACTCAGGCCCTGCGTGTAAAACATTGACAGACAACTTGTTTTGGGCACACAGGAAAAGATAAAGGATTTATAAAAGGAAAACCTTTAGCTTTCAATTGGTTTTATGGTGGGCTAGTCAAAACTTGATTGAGACACACTGAACCATACAGAAATGTTTGCATTGTATGATAGGGGAAAGATGAAAGCAGTTGTCCTTATTTTTAGGTTTGCTGACTTTCAGAGTATGAGACTTTTCTCCAGGAAGTATTCTTGATTGAATCTGTTTGCCTCTTGATTTTCTGTAAGTGTTTAAAGTTTATAATTGAATCAGACTCCTTTTTCTTACATACATGTATTTTTCTAGTCCCTCTAGTGTCATAAATCAATAGCTGGGTATGGTTTTGATCATTTCATTTCCTTCTAATGAAAAGCACCTAGCAGTATTTGGAAACACCTGGTGCTGCTTAGCATTTGTATGACCAGGAAGATGTGAGGAAAAAAAGCAGACCAATTGAGTGCATGAGATACTGAGCTCAGGAATTCAACACAATCTATAAAGAGAACAAGAAATAAGAAAATGGACTTGTATTTTGATAGGAAGACATGTATGGTAGTATGTGAAAAATGGAAAATGTATCCGTACTCCACACCTCCTCCCACCAAAAGGAACCAGAGGTCATAATGAACCACTATCCACACATGTAACATACTTTTTAAAGTATGTTAGAATATGTATAATCATAAAACACAAAAAAGATCTACTCTAAATCCCTTATTTACAAATGAGGAAACTGAGGCTTACCCATAGAGATGAAATAACTTGCCCAAGGTTACAAAGGCAGTTAGTAATAGAACCCAGACTAAAGCCTGGCTCTCAACTTTCATTATAATATTCTTTGCCCAAAACCACAAAACCTTTTAAAATTTTTGTTGAATTCCTGCTATGTGCCCAGCATTGTGCTAAATGATGACAAGACTTTAGAACACAATCCTTCTCCTGTGGACTTCTGTCATAGACCAGGCCTGATTCAGGCCTATTTCATTGCTCAGGTTCCATGTTGGAAAAAAAAATAAGACCCTGAGTTCATCCAATAATTAGGAAGTTGACTTAGCCATAGCTGAGAAAGGATATTCAGCAAGGATACAGCATTGATCCAGTTAGACATAGCTTTCCTCTCTTGGTCATACTTTTCTACTCATCAGAAGCCTGAGGAAGGAGTCTCTGACCCCTTGTGCCTTGGCTTTTTTTGTACATAGGCTAGCAGTAAACTATATCAGTTACTCAAATTTTTAGTCCATTTAACTAATTAAATACTGAGGATGAATATGATACCTTTAAGGAAAAACTGACCTATTTTATGTGGGGTAGGGCCATAGGCTATTACTACAAACTCACAATCTAGTTGAGGAGGGAAGAATCATATGTATTGGTGGTGCCCTCTCCAACACACACACACACACACACACACACACACACACACATCTCATCTGTGTATGTATTTTTCCAGGTTCCTTGAGAGCAAATATAATTTCATTTTTTTCTTTGTATTCCCAGAACCCAGCACAAAGTCTGGCACATATCAGAGGTATTTAATAACTGCATATTAGATTAAATTATATAATTAAGTGCTAAAATGAAGGGGGAGAGGATTTTCCCCCTTAAACTCTATTTTCAGGCTCACATGACAATAAAAGCCCATGTTCACTTTGGGGAATTTTTCATTTCTGTAGCTTATAGCCACCTCCCCATTCCAGAATATCACTTCCTACCACTACTCAAAATGAAAACCCCAACTTCCCTAGTAAGTGTACAGTTCTCAAAATTAATAAAGGGAAATATGGAAAAGTCATAGAAAACTAGATAGAACTCAAAAACACACCTTGGTGGATGGGTCAGATTGGGATTGATGGGTTGTAGAAGAAAAGGAATTCCAAGAAGAAAGAACAGCAAATACATAGAGATTGAAATGAGTGTAAACAAGTAAATGACTTTGAGACTGTGTTACCAGACCTATTATTGCATCAATGTAGGGAACTCCCAGTGAGAAACTCCTTGTACCAGTGATCTCAGCAGCTACCATGGATTCAACTGCTATCTCTATGCAGGTCATTCTCAAATCTCTCCAGCTCTAACCTCTTTTCTGGGCTCATCTCACATCTCTGACTATTGGACATCTCAAAATGGTTCTCCCATACACACCCCGAACACAATCTGGGTAAAACTGAGCTCATATTTCCCTAACCTTCCCACTCCTAATTTCCATATTACTTTTGGAGATACTACCAAACCATGGCAAAGACATTTTTTTTATAACTGCCTAATTGATTCACTGTTACATTCATTTCAGTGGCTTTTCCAAAACTTTTTATACCTACTAAACCTCCCGTGACTCTCCTTCTCTCTACTCTTTCAGCTAAGAACCTTTTCTTACCTTTCAATGAAAAAATTGAGGTGATTTTCCAAGAGTTCTTCCTTAGTCCCTCCTCCTTATCACACATCATTCAGATGCTTTCCACCATTATCTCCTCCTTCACCCCAGTCTCACATCAAGAAATGACCCTTCTCCTTGCCAAGGCAAAATCCTCTGACCAAAACTGTCCCTTCTTATCATTGTTTCTTCCATATTCCCAGTGTCCCATATTTCAATGCCCCATCTCATTTTTAACCATCAGAATGCAGAATAGGGTTGGAAGACATTACTATTTCTTAGAATCACACAAAAAAAAAAAGCTGAACAAGACCTCAGAAGTCATCTAATAATAATGACTCACATTTTTATAGCAGTAAGGATCCATAGAGAATCACAGAAGTACATAATTCAGCATTGGAAAGAGAATCTCAGCATCCTTTTATTCAAATGATGAAAGGCATACACAAAAGGAATCCTTGATATTAATGTACCTAGCAAGTGGCCATCTAGCCTCTCTATGAAGATCTCCAATAAAGTTTACAAAATACTTTCCTTAAAGCATCCGAGAGCTAGTGCCATATTTCATTTTTCATATGTAAAGAAATTGATTCCAAATAAGATAAGTGACTTTCCTGAGGTCACAAGTAGTAAAGGCAGGATTTGAACTCAAGTACTCAAACTCTAGGTCCAATACATTTTCCCCTCCACTACATTGCCTTTCATGGCATAAAATTGAGAAAGGAAGAATAGGAACAGGTTTGCAGGAAAAAAAATTCATTGAGGGTTGTTGAAAAAAATACATGCAGTTCATAAGATACTTTTCTCAGAGGCCTGTGGGATAGGTAACAGAAGCATCATTTACCCCATATTACAGATGAGGCTAAAAGACGTTAAGTTATTTGCCTGCTGTCAGCCAACTAGAATGTGTCTTAACCCGGGGCTTCAACTCACATCTCCTAACCCGAGTCTAGTCTTCTACGTAACTGTGATCATTTAAAATGGCTACTCTCCTAAACACATGGTACTCAGACAAGCACCTGCTGTGATCGATTTTAAAACATAAAAAATAAAGTAGCCAATCTACTACCAACTTGTGGAAGTTTATGAACATAATCTTTCTGGTCTGTAAAAGTACATCAGAGTCGTGTGTTGAGTGTCAGGAAAGAAGGCAGAGCCCTACTGATGCTTAGTGAAATGGAAGAGCAGCAAATATGAACTGAGGCATCTTTATTTTACTGGCTGATGGCATCATAAAAATTGCCTCACATTGTTACTGTCAGGCACCGACGCACTAATGCTCCAGGAGCAGGGCTGGCAGCCATGTGCAGAGCACCTCCATCCGCTGTGTGATTCAGAGCCGGCAGCTGCCTGCCCCGCATTGTAGCAGCAAGCCCTCTAAAGAAGCAAGGGGGAAAGTTCACCATCTCTGCTTATTGTCTCCAATGTCCTGCCCTCCGGCTCTAGGCTTACTTTCCAATGGTCTGGCACCCAGCAGACATTTCACCTCCTTCCACGCAGTTGCTTGAGTCTAGTCCTTCAGCACCTGGCTGACCTCCTCCTTGCAGTTATCTGGTGTTTCACCACCCTGTTATCTTTCCAGTGTATGCGAGTTCCCACTTGTGTTGACCGGACTGGAGCCTGAGATCAGATTGTTTCACCTGTGCTCCTGAGAGAGCAGAGGTGCATTGGGAAACCGGGCTTATCTTCCGTGCTGCACAGGGTGGGAACTCATCAGGGTCATGTAGTTCAAAGAGCACTGGATTTCAGATTTTAAAAACCAAATAACTGGGTTTGAATCCTTGTTCTGCAGCTGACAAATGGTTGGACTTTCTCTGACCTTCAATTTTCCCACCTGAAAAATGGAGATAATGATCTTTGTGCTGCCTCCCTCAAGGTACTATCATGAGGAATGTATTATCTAGACAGGTGGAGAGATAGATAAATAAAAAGGAAGA
>NW_020954594.1:26118312-26126620 GCF_900497805.2 Vombatus ursinus | reverse complement strand
AGAGAAAGAAAGAAAGAAAGAAAAAGAAAGATGAAGGGCTTACTATCAGGAGGCCCAATGTATAGAATACTATATTGGATTTGGACTCAGGAAGACTAGAATTCAAATTCTGCCTCATATACTTGCTAGCTGTATGACTCTGGGCAATTAACTTATCTACTCTATGCCTCAGCTTCTTCATCTGTGAAATGAATATAACAATAGCTCCTATCTCCCAAGGTGGTTGAGAGGATCCTTTATATCTATAAAGTGCTTTACAAACCTTGAATAAAGTGCTATAAAAATACTAGCTATTTTTATTACGTGTCTGACATTGTGCAAAACCTGGGAATACAAATGAAATCATGCTAGATGGTCCTGCCCTCATGGAGCTTATATTCTTATTAGGGGAAACTTCACGTAAGGGAATTGGGGGGGAGGGGAGAAGGGAGGAAAGAATAGTGTACCTATGATGGTATGACTGGAGATGGTCAGGAGATGCTGTGGAAGCCTAGAACTAAGCCTAGAACCAAATCCTAGGGTGGCTTGAGAGGCCAAATCCAACTTTCTGGGGAGTGGGGGTGATGATGTAAATAGAAATAGAATAGATCTGAAGAGTGTCCCAAAAGTCTTAGTGCAGTTTAAGCCCTTAAAGTCTCATGCCCCTACCCCAATCTTTTGGGGTATCTTGTATACATATCTGCTTGAAGCACCACTGGCCTAGGTGAGTTAGGAGACTTGAGTTCTAATCTCTATCCTGACACTACATCTGGGTCTTTGTTTTCTCTTCTGTAAAATAAAAGGTTGGAAAAGTTGCTCACAAAGGTCCCTTCCAATTTTATCATCAGTCAGAATCTCTGAGATTTGAGTTCCATCTGACTTCAGATCAACTTGACTTCAGTTTCAGTTAGAATTGAAATAGCTTTCCTCAGGGATTCTGGGCCATTCCTTTTGCCTTCCCTTAGGTCCCATCTTCATCTTCCGTAAAATGAAGGTATTGGAAAAGTCGATTCCTAAGATATCTTTCAGCTTTAATATTATACTTTGAGGGTTTGATACATAGGGGGAGACTTCAGTCTTTTTTTCTACCTCCTCCCTAAAAGCATCTATTTATTGTAAAAGTTACTATTCTTCTCCCACACTTACTATCAGGCTTCTTCTATGTCCAGCGACAATAATAGCTAACATTCATAAAGCACTTTGCAAAAGATTACAGATATTATTCATTTTAAGTCTCACAAGAACTGTGGTAAGTACATGCTAATATCGTTCACATTTTACAGATGAGGAAACTGAGACACATAAAAAATTAAGTGACTTGTCCAAGGTCATTCTTCTAGGAAGTATCTGAAGCCAGATTTGAACTTGGGTCTTTGAACTAACTGTAGCATCGGCTTATCAGGAATAATTAATTAAAACAGGAAGCTAACAGAGGGGCCAATTGGCAGTGTAGGTCATGGAAGTGGGCAACCTTATCAACAGCAACTTCGTGGTATCCAAGTTTCTCCTATAATTGCTAATGTCCCAACATCTCTTTCTCCCCTGTGAGAGGAATGTTTCCCAACTCCTCTGTAACATAAGGTATATCCCATGCCCATTGTCAATATACCCTTTGAACCTAAGGTAAAAAAAAATTCTTAGTTAAGGTTCTGCATCTTACACATAGTTCTCCAGCCTCCACTTAAAAAATAGTTAGGGCAAAGCAATTATCTCCTGAAAAAGATTTTCCTTATGCCAAATGAAAACTTGCCTTTGCAACTTTCATCCACTGTTCCTAGTTCTATTCTTTGGGAGCAAGCAGAATTAGGCTAACCCCTCTTCCACATAATGGACCTTCAAATTCTTTAAGACAGGTATCATATTCTGTCTAAGTCTTCTCTTCTCTAGGTCAAAAATTCCCAGTTCCTTCAATCAATCCTTGTATGGTATGAACTCAAGGCCCTTTACCATCCTGATTATCATCTTCTGGACATTCTCTAACTCAGCAATCCCATTCTTAAACAGTAGCATCCAGAACTGAAATCAAGGTACGGTCTGATGAGGGTCAAATGTGGTGGGACTATCACCTCTCTATTTCTATAAGAAAATGATGTCAAACTCAAATAGAAATGGGGAGCCACTAAACTATGTAAAAATACCTTAAAGCTACATGTTGACTTAGAAATTTTACATATTTACATATTTTTTACATATTTACATTATCTGTAATCTATTGTATTTTATTTATTTTTGTTAAATATTTCTCAATTATACTTTGATCTAGTTCAGGCTTCACTCTAGAGTGTTGTAAGTTGCAAGCTGCATGGCTGATACCTCTGCTGTAAGCCTCTCTCAACGTAGCCCCAGATTTGATTAGTTTTTTGACTGTCATATCAAACGTCTGACTCAAACTGAGCTTATTGAAACCCAGGAACAACTTTCATCTATCTATACACCTTCATCTTTTACTTCTGAAGTTGATTTTTTGAATCTGAGTAAGATTTTACGTTTATCCCTGCTTAATTTCACCATACTACGTTTGAATGTCCAGTTTATTAGCCTTTCAAGATCTTTTTGGACCCTGATTCTGACATGCAATGTGTTAACTCTCCCTCCTGGCTTTGTATCATTTTCCAATTTGATAAGCATACTTTCCATGCCTTTATTGAAACATTGATGAAGAGTACAATAAAGCCAAACATATCCTTGGGATGTACCATTGGATATTGTTTTCCAAATTGACACCCAACCATTAATGAATACTTTTGTGATCGAGGCTTTCAACCCATTCTAAATCATCGAATTATACTAAATTCCAACCCATTTCTGTTCCTTTTCTTCTACAAAAATAGCACAAGATGAACAGAATGTTGTGCATACTAACTATTGATGAATTGTTTATCAAGAAATAAGTTAAATAAAAAATCAAGAAACCATTAAAAACAAAGAATAGCACTTGTAAATATTTTTGCTAAAATCTAGGAAAACTATTTCTCCAGTATTCTATTCATCTATCAGTCTAGTAATTCTTTCCAAAAAGGAAGTGAGATTAGTCTGGCATGACCTGACTATGAAGCCACACTGACTCTTTGGGATTGCTGCTTCCACTTTCTATTTCCAGACATTCATTAGCTATCCCTTTAATACTATATCTTAGATTTTACTAGAAATCCAGGTTAAGTACATTGGAATATAGTTTGCAGATGCTACTCTTTCCTTTTTTGGAAAACTGGTATAACATTTGCCTTTTTTCCATTTGTGCAGCACTTCTCCCATTCTCCATAATCTTTCAGAGATCACTGACACTGGTTCAGCAACCCAATTGCTGAGTTCTTTCAGTCCCTAAGAATGTAATTCTTCTAAACTTGAACTTGATGCATGTGCTTTCTTATTATCTCCCTGTGAATCCTGGAGTTCAGTTCCCATTTTTACTTTTCAATCAATTCATGGATCTTTTAAGTATTAAAAGATTATCTTATTGGTGAGACTGTTTTGTAGGAGTCAGGGACCAACAATGAAGCTTGACTCATTGGCTGGTTCCTAAGACATTTTATCCAAGATTTCAAATATTACATGCCAAGGGACTGGGAGGAGGTAACCCAAGTCCCTAAAATATTATTAATATTAAATGTTATTCTTTACATAATTATAACAATTAGTTAACTCGAAATGAGACTGTTGCTGTCCATTTTTGAAGAGGACCAAAATGACATCACTATGTTAGAGTCAAGTTTCAGTGTGTCCAACTGTGGCTGATCAGACCAATAGGAGCTCAGAATGCTCTATCACTGGTCGGGCACAAACAGTACATGTGAACCTTCTGGGTGGGTTCTCTAAGTTTGTATATCTTCCATTTCTCTTGCACTACTTCAATTCTGCTTTGCTCATAGAGCATAGCACCTTTTCTAATGTGGGCACGTCATGCTGAGCGGTCCTGTACAGTATCTCCCATGTCACACAATCAATTCCAAAGTTTTTAAGAGAGACCTTGAGAGTGTCCTCAGATTGCTTCTTCTGAGCACCATGTGAACACTTGCCCTGTGTGAGTTCTCCATAAAATAATCTTTTTGGCAAGTGTACATTTTACATTCAAACAATGTGACCAGCCCATTGGAGTTCTGCTCTCTGAAGCAGAATTTGAATGTTTGGCAGTTGAGTTCAAGAGAGGACCTCAGTATCTGGTATCTTATCCTGCCAGGTGATCTTCAGATTCTTCCTAAGACAATTCAAATGGAAGTGATTCATTTTTCTGGCATGGTGTATACTGTCCAAGTTTCACAGGCATACAACAATAAAGTCAGCTCAACAGCTCTATAGACCCTCAGTTTGGTAGTCAGTCTAATACCTCTTCTTTCCCATACTTTCCTTCAGAGCCTCCCAAACACTGAGCTAGCTCTGGCAATGTGTGCATCAACCTCATTATCAATGTGTACATCCCTGGAAAGCACACTACCCAGGTAAGTGAATTTATCCCCAGCATTCAAAACTTCTCCATTTGATGTAACCAATGGTTCCACGTATGGATGGTGTGGAGGTGGCTGATGGAGCACCTGTGTTCTTTTGGTGTTAATTGAAATGAGACTAGTTACTTAAAGGCTTATCAATTTGTTTTTTAAACTGTTTTTTTAAACAAACATGTTTATTTCACATAAAAGAAAGAGACACCATTGAAAAAATAATTATTATTCAAATATTCTGGAATCATGTCTCTTGCAGAGGACTCAGTAACAACAACAAAAAAATGTCACCAAAATGGTTTTGATCATAGATTTTTCAAATCCATATAAACTGATATCCAGCCTTCAGGCTGAGAAATATTCTGCAGCCAAACAATCCTTATAATCTTCTTTGCATAAAGAGCCCTGTTCCACCCCTAATGATAACAGGTGGGTATTTTTCAGTTTGATTTTCTCATTCTTTTGAGAATATTATTCCAAAGCACTTCATTTTGTCTCTGCTGTTTAATTAATGTGACTATAAGGAATGGACTAATTGATATGTGAACCTAAAGGTGGGTGTGGAGGGAGGTGAAAGAGTAGTACATCAGCAAAGTCTGGGAAACATTAAAACCGACTCTGAACCTTCTACCTCCACCCTGCTTAATAAGGAAAAGGAAAATCAGAGTAACTATAGGGATCATTAGACATTCACTCACTCCTAGTCATTTTTATTCAGTCAGATATAGAGGACCTTTCAGAAGGCCAGGCCACTGATTCTGAGTAATTTAAAGAAAAGAACCACATTATGCAGAGCCTCTCATTTGAATTATACAAAAATCAGAGATAAGCAACTTCTCTCTGAGATGAGAGCCAAGGCCCATAATATCCACAGAACTATTTTCTTAAAAGAGTTCTCTTTTAAAATCCCGACAGCTGCCAGGTCTAGACACTAGCAGCAGTCTCAGGACCTAATGTGAACCCAGCTCCCAACCTTAAAGCAAAAAGGTAGGTAAGGCCAAGGCCAGGGAGAAGCTGCTCACACATTAGGCTCTAGCATTAGCTACGCTGTTATCCTCCAGTGTGAAAGCCATTAGTCCCAGGATCCCGCTGGGACTGAAATAAAGCTAGAATGGGAACATCTTTAAATATGCAATTTGAAGGGTGAAGACTTAAAATGTGTGCTGCATATGATCACTATATTCCTCTATTTAAAAGTGAGGAAATGATTCTTCAAGGGTGCCACTGACTTGGGGATGTGATTTTCTTTCACGTCAATCAGGGTTCCAGTGAATACTCAACTCTTGCTAATAAGGGGTAGGAAAAATGTCAGATCTGGCTTCAAGCTGCTCCTGCTACATTGCATAGGAATAGAGAAGGTACAGCAGGGTTAATGGACCCTAGGCCCACTCAAACTCCAGCCTGAGTAGATCCTGTAATGAGATCATTGAGATAGACTTCTGTCAGCCCTGGAGTCACATTTTGCCTTGTCCCCCCAATGTACTCCTATTTGGTTTTCCCAGAAACAGATCCTATCATCATAGGATCATAGATCTAAAAGGATCCTAAGAAGAAATCTAGTCCAACACCATCATTCTACAGATGAGGAAATTGAAGTGCAGGGAAGTTAAGTGACTGGCCTAAAGTTGTAATAGTGGGAGAAACCAGATTCTGAAGCCAGATCCTCTGACTACTGGGCCTGTATTCTTCCTGACATTCCACTTTGCCTTCTACATTGGCCTAAACTTGGGTTGTTGCTTTGGGGTTCTTCTAAGTTGTTGCATCCCCAGCTGTGTGTCTCCTTCCCAAAGAACCCTCAGCTGTCTTTATGGCTTCAGGCTCTATCTTCCATTGCCTTTGAGTATCTCACTTCCTGATCTAAAAATAAGACTGCATCAAACACTGCTCAAACCGGTAGAATGTAAGCTCCTTGAGACCAGGACTAGCTACCTTTTTTTGTTAATCATATCCCCAGCTCCTAGTATAATGTAATAAATCATTGTTGAATCGAATTAACTATGTCAGTTTGGCCCTTTATAATATGCCTCTTTAGTCTTCCTCGTCTCCTCAAAGGGAGATCTCTCAGTCAGCCAATAGTCAATAAGCACTCACTGAGCGCTACTAGTTGCAGATGCCATGCTAAGCGCCGGGGTTACAAATAAAGGCAACGACACTCCCTGTCTGTACCATCCTTTTCTGGCTCCACCTTCCTTCTTGTTTGCTACAAGGCTTAGCCAGGTGGCTGTGACATCCATTATTTAATAATCACTAGGGCTGACTTCAGCTGATTAGACTGACCAGGTAGTTGTCTCCTTCCCACGGTGGAAATTTCAATGGCTTTGGAGTCAAAGAATGTGACTTCAAAACCAATCTCTGATGCTTCCTACCCTTGAGATATTGGGCAGGGTGACAGCCTCCCAGGCCCTCAGTTTTCTCATCTGCAAAATAGGAGGGTGAACTCAATGATCTGGACATGATGCCAAAGAAGGCAAGTTTTCTCAACAAAAGTCAGTGGCAGAGACATATGGCAGCCACAACACCACACTGCCTTTTCTGTCCAGAAAACAGGAGCTATGAAGAACATGAGTTTCTTCATATTCTCACTCCTTATATATTGTCTTCGGTTACATATGGGAATACAAGGGCGCTGGCCTTCAAAGTTTGCGTTTCGGTGCTTGGTTTTCAAATGGTTAGGGTTTTCATTCTCTGGGGTGTTTAGTCATTAGCATAGACTCCGTAGTCCAAAGGCTATGCATTGCAGCTTGTGGCTATCTCACCAGTAAAAATAAAAAGAAATCCCCTCCCCTCCCTTTTCCAGCAAAGGCTAGAATAGATATGAAATTAAAGGTTTTTGTTTTCTGTTCTATACCCTGACTCTTACCACAGTTCCTTCTTATCAAAGAGTCCTGAAAGTTAGGCTCATTTAGTAAATGTGCCAAGTCAGGGGTGCCAAATACTGTGCCAGATACTGAGATAATTTCCCCTTCTAGCTTTTGAGAAACTGGAGATTTGGTGTCCAGCCCTACAGAAACCATGAGAAGTGTCCAGAAGAAGGAAACGAACAACATTACCACCTCTGCCCCATTGAGAGACAGGAAGCTCTGCAGAGATTTATGAGAAAAGAGCCCCCAACAGAAAAACCATATGAGTATACTAAACTATCAGCAACCCTAGAGACTAAAGGCAATATAGAATAGTAGGTAGGGTTCTTGACTTTCAAAGTCAGGAACAGGAACAAGGATTCAAATCCTTCCTCTGATATTCATTAACTACGTGACCATGGACAAGTCACTTAACTTCTTTGTGCCTCATCAGTAAAATAAAGATAAAATAAAGAGGTTGTACTAGATGGCTTCCAAAGTCTCTTCTAGCTCTAAATCTGTGATTCTATTATTTACGTATCTCTCTGGGGTAAATGTTTGCTTGTTCTGTGATTCATATGCCAAGCTTTAGTAAAAGAAGGAAAAATAGTCTATATTATTGTTATTGTAGGCTTTCAAGTGGGCAATCAGCTTCAGTACTCCAAGCATACATTGTCTGAGGTCTCCTGGGAGGTGCCAAAAGTATAAGAAAATCCCTCAAAATGCACCTTTGCCTCTTGTATTCTAAAAGAGTTTCTGACACCAGGGTTATACAACCATGAAATCCCAACCCTTTCCTGGGGGTGATACCACTGAACAATATCACCAGTTGATTTATCTGGAAAGATCAGCTATCCAGAACAATTCTGAGAACATCAAAATAAAATCCACTCACTGAAAAAGTATTTGAACAGAAAAAAAATAGACACCACAAAGACTTTACTCCTACAGGAAAGAAATCTACTCAGGCCCCTGAGCTTATTTGACCCTATTTTGGGTATTGTCCTGCCAAGGCTGGTTATCTGCTTTCCCAGCCCACAGTAAACCAAAGGA
>NW_020954594.1:26074890-26118302 GCF_900497805.2 Vombatus ursinus | reverse complement strand
ATTCTCAAGGACCCCCTGAGGTAGGGGTGCACTGGTAAATATTTAATAACTAGCTCTCCAAGGAAAAAAATGTACACACTACACTTATAAATTTAATCTATCTTACTGATATTTTTTCATCATTTCTGTAATTCTAGAAAATCAACAGAACAAATAAATCAAGCCCTGATTTGAGGTGTTTGCTAAGATGCATGTGCTTATGTTGAAAATTTAATAATTAGCCTTCTTGAGCAGGTTCAAGATGATTCTAGCACACACCTGTGAGGGCATCACTGTGCAAAAGGTGGTGATTTGGTACCTTCTGAGATCTTTGTCACTTCTGGGTAGTTTCACTGGCCCTTTCCTCCCTGAGATTCTTAACCCTAAGGGGTGTGGACTCCAAATGAATAAGTTCTTCCAAGGAAATACGGGAAGGAGATCTCAGTCTTCAACACCCTTGGTAGGCTGAGGTACAAGGTAACCACAGATATATTAGTCCTTCTCCCTCTTTTCCTTCTTATTCAAGGACTAACATTTCATCATCTGCTTTCTTACTCTCACACCCAGCCCTCAAGAGGAAAAGGAATCATTAAAATACTCAATGACAAATACCAAATTGTCCTCCTTTTCATTAATCAGTCAATGAATGTCTAGTTTGGGCCAGTCCCTGTGTTAAGCACTGGAGATACTAAACAACAACAGCAAACATAAAATAATCCCTGCTTTCAAGAGGCTTACAGTCTAACATGACAGAAAAAAATGATCATAACAGAGCAAACTTTCTATAAAGATGATCCTGAGTAATTAAGAAAAGGTATACTGTTTAAGAAAACAGGGAAGATTACTATACTTTATAAAGATGTACATTTTACTAAATTAAAAGTTTTAATGCTTAAAGAAGGATACAAGCTTCAATTATCTGGAAAATTCATTTTTGTGTAACCCTTCATTCCCTTATGAGAGCCAAAAAATGAGATACTGCACAATTATACTAGAAAAAAAAGTAAAAAGAACAGAAGGAAAGCTAGACAAAATCACAGAAAAGCAGAGCAGCCTTGAAAGTTACATGTTAGGGGCAGCTAGGTGGCACAGTGGATAGAGCACTGGCCCTGAAGTCAGGAAGATCTGAGTTCAAATCTGGCCTCTGACACTTATTAACTGTGTGACTCTGGGCAAGTCATCTAACCCTATTTACCTCAGATTCTCATCCATAAAATGAGCTAGAGAAGGAAGTGGCAAAACACTCCAGTATCTTTGCTAAGAAAACCTCAAATAGAGCCACAAAGAGTTGGACACAATTGAAATAACTGAACAACAACATAATAAAGATTCTCAGTTTCATGTACAATACTTTTCTTCTATTCTACAATTTATGTAGAAATTCACATTTATTTGGCATCTGTTAAGTTCAGGATTTTAAAAAATGAAAAAAAAAAACAACCCTCCATCAAAATTTGATGAAAATATCTCTACCAGATAAGGAATCCAGTAACATGATGCTTTCAAGTCCTTTCCCTTTTGCCCTAGCACTGACTGCTCGGTGAAATCAGAGCCCTAGCAATATGCCAAGCTAGCTTCTGACTAGGAAATTTCATCACATGCCTGATCACTTTGATGTTGATGAATGAGACATCTATGTGTCTGATGTTTTTTGAAGGCTGGTGAGTGACTTCCATCCTTCAACCCAGGATGAAGCAAATGTATCTACTTCAGGTGCCCTGTGGATATGGAGAAAGCTGTTGTCAAAAAATAAAACTATCCTCCCATTTCCTCCTTGCCTCACCATTAACAAAAAAAAAAGAAAGAAAGAAAAAAGAAGAGAGACAGAGAGAAAGAGAGATCACCAATACTCCATCAGTGGCTGGCCAACAACATTATCAGGGAAGATGTGTCACAGTCAGTATGAATCTTAATGGAAAATAGTCCATTGTTCGACAAACAAGACAATTGCAAATTGCTAAATTATGATACATTTTGGGGTGGGGAAGCAGGTGGGGAAAATTAGGGATACTGGATAGAGGAACTACAAATTCCATCTCTAATCCTTTGTGGTTTAATGTCTGTTTCACTGCTGTTAAGATTTTTATAAGATAGAAACTGGCTGAGAAAAAAGAAAGAACAGTATAAATCTGTTTCCATAGCAACAATTCAGATAAGAGTAATAGTGCTACCTAGCCTGGAGGTAAAAGTAGTGGGATTAAAATATGCCCAAAATAAACACTTTCAAGGATTTTATTTTCTCCTTAAATACTTAATTTAGACATAACTTACGCCTGCAAGTCACATATATTATGAGTCTTGCCACAGGCAGAAAAAAATTGCCAGTCTACCCTTATATCACTATAGAGCACAGGAGATGAAGGCTCCATTCCTACTGAGAATTTGTTCATCTTGAAACTTAAAAAAAAAAAAAAACATGTATCACGGAACTTCAGAGCTAAAGGGAATTTCCCCTAGCAAAAAGAATGATCTCCTAACACAATTTCTTCATTTTGCATAAGAGGAAACCAAGGCCCAATGAGATTAAGTGACTTACACATTGTCACATGAGCAGAGCCAGCACCAGAGCTCAGATCTCATAATAACCCAAGTACTCTTTCCAATATTGATAACAATAACAACTCACATCTACATAATGCTTTTAGGTTTGCATTTTCCTCAGGATAAATCTATGGGCTAAGTAGTAGAAGTCTTATTTTCTCCATTTTGCAGATTCAAAATCAGATTTGATAATATGTTTTGCCCATGATCAAACACTCAGTAAGCGTCTAGGGCAGGGGTGGGGAACCTGCAGCCTACAGGTCACATGTGGCCTCCTAGGTCCTCGAGTTTAGCCCTTTGACTGAATCCAAACTTCACAGAATAAATCCACTTAATAAAAGGATTTTTTCTGTAAAACTTGGACTCGGTCAAAAGGCCGCACCCAAGAACCTAGAAGGTCACATGTGGCCTCAAGGCTGCAGGTTCCCCTCCCCTTCTCTAGGGGTATAATTCAAGCCCAGATCTCTTGAATCCAGGTCCAGAACTTTATCCACTCTAGCAAACTATCTCATGATACCGTATTATCTCTCCTTTTTCTGAAATTTATACTTTAGGGAGGCCTCAAATTTAAATAATGCTATTAAATAAATGAAGGAGAATGTATTTATTAAATATTTGTTATATGCCAAGCACCATACTAAGCTAAAGATACAAATAAGGATACAAAGTAAAATAGTTCCTACCCTCAAGGAGCTCATATTCTAATGTGGGGAGGGAAGGGGTAAGATATTATACATAGGGGACTGTAGCCACATTGGGGTGTTTGGTTTGGAGAGTCAAAGAGATAGTAAGTGGAGCCACAGAGAATTGATTGACACATCCTTTTCACTAGCAATAGTAGTGCTGATCTAAATACAATTCATGAGAAGCAGCAGTTAAGATGGCAAGAAGATGACTGGGGTGGGATATGAAGCATGTCTGGGGCTGGCCAGATGATGTGGCCCATTCAGCCCCATGGCAGGAACTCCAGAGCTGAGAGGGCTAAGTCTTCCTTTGTATAGTCTTTGGTCTGGAACATAGTATTCCACAAACATTTATTAAGTGTCGGTTAAGTGTCAGCCTCTGGGGAAACAAAGACAAAAACTAGGCAGTCTCTGCCCTAGAGGAACTTACATTCTATCTGAGGAGAAATGTACATAAATAATTATATGCAAGATAAATTGGTGAGGAGCACTACCAGCTAGCAGAATCAGGGAGGGCATCATGCAAGACACAGCAATTACCCTGGGCTTCAGCAGAAGTTAGAGATTCTAAGAGGTGACAGTAAGTGTATCCCAGGCATGGGGAGCAGCCTTGGCAATGGTATAGAGACAGGAGAGGGAATGGAAAGTGTAAGATGCTAACAGAAAAAAAAAAAAGCTAGTTCAGATATGCGATGGAGTAGACATGTCAAACCGGGCCTTCAGGTTGTATACCTATTCAGTTGGCAAGTTATGTTGATTTTTACCCCTACAACATCTGTCTCATCCAGACCTTTTTCTGACCTGCCGATGCAGCCCACGCCGCTCCCAAATACAGCTGGAACCCAATTAAAACTGAATTGGAAAATGTTTAACAAAATAAATAAAAATACAATAGAAAATAGATAAGTGGACATTGGTTTTCTAAATCAATATGTGGCCCACAGGTGTCCTTGTGTGGTTTAGTGGCCCTGGTTTCTCTTCAAGTTTGACTGTCAAGTGAGTGAAAAAGAGTGATGTGTAATCAGCCTGGAAAGGCAACCTGGAGGCAATTTTTGAAGGAAGGATATTTTATTTGATCCCAGGGGCAATAGACAGTCAAAGGTATTGATTGAGTAAGAGAGGAGGATGGAGGGATTCCAAAATATCACCTGAGTAGCTATTTGAAAAACATATTGGAAATCAATAGAAAATCTGACATTCGAGATCCTAGAGAAATATAAGATAAACATCAAAGACTAATTACAAGGGACTCAATAAAGACAAACTATTTCTTTTTACACGAGAAATGTAAATTGCATGTCTAAGATTGCTATTAGTAATTGGGTAGTTCGAAAGAAAGATTGGGGTAGAGCTGAGTATGATGTGATACTAAAAAGTTAACCATCTAGGAAAAGGTAAAAAGAGTAATTATCTTCTATAAATGAGGTCTGAGAGGAAGAACTGACACAGAAGAATTAGATAAGGGAGGAGGGCTGGTAGTTCTGGAACCCTACTGTCATCGGGAATGGGTTAAAGAGGGAACAATACATCATATATATGTATACATATATATGTACACACACACACATATATATATATTATATATATATAGGAGGGCATAAAAGTCTTCTAAATTCAGGAAGAAAAAACTAAGGGGATAGGGAAGGGGGAGAGGATAAGGCAAGGATTTTAGGGTGGGTGGAGAGGGTAAGGGAGGGATCTTTGGTGGGGATGTAGGTTAAGTAATAGGAGGGCATGGTAGCAGGTAGAAGTAAAGTAGAGGAGTCACGAGGGATAGGAAAGAAGAGATACACACAAACATAAAATAAAGATCAGGAGTAGAATTCACTAGGAAAAAAAACAGGTAGTAATCATGATCTCACACAAAAAAAATCTAAAGATAGATTTCATCAAAAGAGAAAATTAGGGAAACTGCACTATATGTCAGCCATATTAATCAACATTGTTCTAGACTATTTAAAATAAATAGACAGTATAAGGTTAGAATATTGTTGTGGTAGAGGAAACAATGAGTTGGTAGACTCAAAAAAATATGGAAAGACTTGGATCTAGGAAGGATGACATTATCCACTCTCAGAGAAACAGAGGACAGACAAGTATAGTATGGTCTTACATAGATTCATGTGACTATTTATGTCTATATATGAGAATGATCATAGATATCTAAGTATATGTATGTGTATATAAGTGTATGTATGTATGGGTATACATCCATATATATATGTGTTTGTGTGTGTGCATATATGTGTATGTTACATATGTAACTATAGCCTTCTTGGGGGGGAGGAAGAACAAAGTAAAAAGTGCACAGCAGAGAACAAAAGAAAACTTACAAGGAAGCAAAGAAAAGATGAACAGCTTGGAAAACAATGTGTAGTATTTATTATATAGGCTTTCTTGAAATGGAAATTTATTGCTGTATATTTTGAATCTTCGCTTACGTTCTGCTGTGCACATAGCAATGCTTTTTTTTCTCTTTTCTTATTTGGTATTTAAGTTTATTATATTTCTTTTTCTTTTCTTATAGTGTATTTAAGTTTTAGTATTTAAGTTTAAAATAAAAATTTAGAAAAAAAAAGAAAGAAAAATGTATTGGAGAAGGGTAGACAAGGCAAGGAGACCAATTAGGAAAGAATGACAACAGTGTAGGTGAGAGGTGAGGAAGGCCTAAAAAAAAAAAGTAGTGGCCATACGATTGGAGAAAAAGGTCTGGATGAGACAGATATTGTAGGGGTAAAAATCAACATAACTTGCCAACTGAATAGGTATACAACCTGAAGGCCCTAAATACCTCTTCTGTCATATGATAGACCTACTCAGGAATCTGGTGTAAGCAAACTAAGGTCATATCAAGTACAGTGTCTGAAAACTTTGGAGATTTTTCAGAACTTTTGCTCCATTCAGATACACCTCCACCAGTGAAGTTACATAGGACAGTCACCCATTCTCCTAAAGTTAACTGGCTTCCATGTTGTCTCCCCTAATATTGCCATTATTCAACCTAATCATAAAAATTATTTGTAAGAAAAAAGTGGGGGAGGGGAGCTCTTAGATGCATATAGAGCAAGGATTCTTAACCTTTTGTTTGTTTGTTTGTTCCATGGACTCATTTGGCAGTATGGTGAAGTCCATGGATCCCTTCTGAGTGCAACCCCTATCCCAAAGCCCACTAGCATGAGTCTATCCCCTTAATGGAGGAGATGAATGCCCTGCCCTGTGTGAGGCATGGGGCAGAATTGGTGAGAAATGAAAGAGCCTTCTTCAGTACTCTTCAAAGTGAAAGCAATCAAACCTTGAATACAGAGCTTGGGATGATCCTTCCACCAAAAAAAAAATGACAAAGCAATCAGAAGTTAGATAGAACCCAATCATATCCCCTAGACAAACAATATTCAAAGGAGCAGGTAGATATACTTCTGGCCTATTACCCACTCTCTCTGAAGAAAGGAAAGTGGTGATTCCTGGCCCCAACCTCCTGCCTCATGGCAGGAATGACAGTTCCCTTGGAGAAGGGTGGGAAAAAAAAAGGCTAGAGATATCTATTCTGCCTCCCTCTGACCCACACATTGACAGTCACATCCTCACCACAGATGGACCTCTCTTCACTGGGTCATGTGAACCTCACTCCTTCTTTGTTTGTTTCGTGGACCTCTTTGGCAGTCTGGTGAAGTCTATAGGCCTCTTCTAAGAATGATGTTTTTTTTTTAAGTAATTGAAGTAAATGCTAAATTGCAGTTAGAGGTTAGTGAAAATAAAGATGTAATTTTTAACATTCAAATTCATGGACCTCTCTATTCATAGAACCCTTGGGGAGCAATGGAACTCATCAGATTAAGAACCATTGGAATGGGCATTCTTTTGGGCCCATCTTCCTGAACTATCTTTATGAATGTCTCAAAACCCATATGGCTAACTGCAGAATCTAGTACTCGTATATCCGGGGAATAATAACAAATGGTAATTTCTATAAGAGGACACTAAGATGGATGTACTTAAGAAAATGGTTTGGTAGCTTAGAATTTTTTTTAAAAATATGAATGGGATAGATAGCACAGACATCTAATAAATAAGGGATAGAAGACAGTTAAAAACACCAAAAAGCATAGGAATATATTGATATTTTCCTTTATATGGAAAGCAGCATCTAAAAAGCAAGAGAACACATTTTATCCAATGGAAGGAAGTTAGAGACCCTCTACTAAGATCAATGATAAAATAAAGATGTCCATTTTAAACAATGTTATTTAACATAGTGCTAGAAACACTAGCTATAGCAATAAGAAAAAGAAATTGAGAGAACAGGCATACGGGAAAACAAAATTATCACTTTTTTCAGATACTATGATGAGCTAGCTAGAGAACCCAAAAGAGTCAAAATTATTAAAACAAATGAATGAAACTGAAACAAATTCCTCAAAATTGTAGGATCTACAATAAACCCATATAAATCATCATTATTTCTCTATATTACCAACAAAACTAAGCAGAAAGAAATAGAAAGAGAAATTCCATTCAAAATCACTGCAAAATATATAAAATATTTGGAAGTCTATCTCCCAAGACACACAAAGAAGCTAGAGGAATATAACCACAAAACACTCTTTATAGAAATAGAGACATAACTCATTGGAGAAATATTAATTGTGTATGGGTAGGTTGTATAAATATAATAAAATGATATTGCCCAAATGAATTTAACTTACTTAGTGCCAAACCAATCAAATCTACCAAAAGATTATTTTAGAGAACTAGACCAAATTATAATGAAATTCATCTGGAGGATAAAAAGATCAAGAATGTCAAGGGAAGTAATTATTTAAAAATCATGGGAAATAAGAGAGTCTAGAATTACCAGATCTCAAACTATACCATAAATCTGTAATCACCAAAATCATTTGACCACGAAGAGGTTAATCAGTGGAACAGATTAAATACATAAGATAGAGAAGTGTAAAAAAAAAAAAAAAATGAAAACCCAGTAACAGTACTACATTGTCTCAAAGACCCCATTTACTAGAGTAAAGACTCACTACTTTACAAAAACTTCTAGGAAAACTATCTGCCAGAAACTCAGTATAGACCAGCATCTCAGACCATATAACAAGATAAGCTCAAAATGTATACACGACTTAGACCTCAAGAGTGACATCACAAACAATTCCAAGTGACATCATAAACAAATTAATGAAGCAAGAAAGGAATTACCGTTTGGATCTATTGATTGTTTGTAATCAACAATTGAATTGTTGTAATTCAGTTGTTTCTGCTGTGTCCAACTCTTCATGACCTTGTTTGGGGTTTTCTTGGCAAAGATAGTGGAAGAGTTTGCCATTTCCTTCTTTAGATCATTTTAGAGATGAAGAAACTGAAGCTAACAGGGTTAAATGACTTGCCCAGGGTCACATAGCTAGTACATGTCTGAAGTCAGATTTGAACTCAGGAAGATGAGTCTTCCTGACTCCAAGCCCAGCGTTCTACCTGCTGTGTCACCTAGCTGCCCCAAACAATAGATAGAGGAACACAAAAAATAAAATGGATAATTTTGTTACATTAATTGTAAACATTTTTGCACAAACAAAACTAATTTGGCTAAAATTTGAAGGGAAAGAGTTAATTTGGAAAAAAATCTTTGCAGCAAGATTTTCTGATAAATGTCTCCTTCTAAGATATATATACATATTTAAATAAGGGTTATTCCTCAATGATATGAACACATAGTTTTCAAAGGAAGAAATCTAAGCTACCAACACAAAAAAAAATGTTCCAAATCACTAATTATTAGTGAAATGAAAATTAATTCAAATCTGAGTTTCTACTTTGTTCCAATTAGATTGGCAAAAACAACAAAAGGAAAATGTCAATTATCAAAGGAAACCAGCCTCACTAATACACTATTGGTAGGACTATGAATTGTCCACCAATTCTTGAAATCAACTTGGAATATGTTCAAAAAGTCAGGGGCAGCTAGGTGGCACAGTGGATAGAGCACCAGCCCCGGAGTCAGGAGGACCTGAGTTCAAATGCAGTCTTAGACACTTGATACTTGCTAGCTGTGTGACCCTAGGCAAGTCACTTAAC
Source organism: Vombatus ursinus (assembly GCF_900497805.2). NCBI lineage: Eukaryota > Metazoa > Chordata > Mammalia > Diprotodontia > Vombatidae > Vombatus > Vombatus ursinus. The sequence goes on along the minus strand of NW_020954594.1, from coordinate 26,109,021 downwards.
CCCATTGCCTAGAAAAAAGAAAAAAGAAAAAAAAGTTATTAAAGCATACACATCCTTTGACCTAGAGATACCTCTATGGGGCCTATACCTAAAAGAGATAAAGAGGAAGGAGAAGGCTCCGTATGTACAAAAATATTTATAGTAGCTCTTTTTGTAGTGGTAAGGAATTGAAAATTAATAAGGTGCCCTTCAACTGGGGAATGATTAAACAAATAATGGTATATGAATGTAATGGAATATTACTGTGCTCTAAGAAATGACCAAAGGTATGGTTTCAGAAAAGCCTGAAAAGACTTGCATAAATTGATTCAAGTTGAAGTGGGTAGAAACAGGAGAACAATTTATATAATAACAAAAATTAGAAAGAAAGACAACCCTGAGAGACTTGAGAACTCTGATTGATACAACGATTAGTCACATTTCCAAAGGACTAATGATAAGCATGCTACACATCTTTTGACAGAGAGCTGATAGACTCAAGAAGCAGAATAAGACATATTATTGGACAAGGCCAATTAGGGGAATTTGCTTTGTTTGATTATGCATATTTACTCCAGTGACTTTTTTTTTTCTTTTTCCTCCCAATAGGTAGAAGTAGAAGGGAAAGGGAAAATAGGATTAGTGTAACAAACACAAATAAAAAGAAAAGAAAGAAAATTTGGTTTTTCAGGTATATTTTTAAATGCACTAAAGAGAAAAGAAGAAAAGCCAAAAAGAAGCAGAAAAAAGCAGGACAGCTTTAAAAGCTACAGGTTGAATTTGTTATGTACTTAACAATAAATGTACATAATATAGATCTACACATAAAAGAGATCTGTAGTTTCACGTATAATCCTCTTTTTCTGTCCCACTATTTCTAAGGAAATGTCTATATTTTTTGGTGGTTAAGTTCAGAATAAAAATAAATTAAAAGAAAAAAAGAAAAGACACAAGACAATCAAGTTGAATTGAATGGGATGAACAGGGTAACAAACAAAGATTTCAGTTGATTAGGCTTCCTGTGACCCTGAACATCATCTGGCACCTGAGGTCTCCTCTACCACTCCCATCACTAAGGATCCACCTTAGTTACCAACCTTGGAAAGGCTACCATGAAACAATATTATCAACATGGCCCAAAATAGCAACTGCATTCTCACCAAGAACCCCTTAAATGGAAGGTGGATTGCTCAGAAACAATTTTTTTTTTCTCTTTGGGAGAGAAGTCAAACAGAGGAATGGCAAAGTTAAAAGAGGGAGAAGGGGGGGTAGCATTAGGGTTACCAAAAGAAGAAAATAAAAAGAGGGTCATTGAAGCAGTTTAAATGACCAAAAGAGAGCAGAAGAAAGGTCAATAGGAAACAAAGAAAGGGAGGATGGCTTCGAAAATACCACATTGAATTTGTCTTGGAGGGTGAATCAAGCTGTATATAATTCAGATTCACAGCTGTATGTAGAATCCTTTCTGTTCTGCTTTGTATATGGGAAAAGTTCCTCTTATCTGGTGTTTGTTAAATTCAATATTTTTTTTAAGAACCAAATAGACTTAAGAACTGGAAGAAGACAACCCCAATAGAAGAAGGGAAGGTAAGAAATAGAATGAGGTTTGGTTTTTTGTCAACTCATGGCAGTTAAACAGAATCACAGACTGAGAGCTGGAATGAATCTTGAATATCATCTAGTATTACAGATAAGGAAACTGAGGCCCAGAGAAACTAAGTAACTTGTTCAAAGGCAATCAGTAAGTAGCAGAGGATCTGCACACAATATGACTGATTTTTTTAAACAAACATACCAGAGCTTAGTATTCAAGTGACTGTTGTCCTTAGAAAGTGGTCACCCTGAAAAGATTTTCCTAAGGACCAAGGTTTTCACTATTGAGGATATTCAAAAGAACGTACCACAAACTTTAAAGGTCATTATGGTCTGGCCCCATGATTTCATTAGCCATATCACTCACCCCTTATTTGTATGATGCTTTAAGGTTTACAAATTGGATTTCTCACAACTCTATAAGATAGGTAGTAAAAGAATTTTTATTCCCATTTTATAGATGAGAGACTTTTTCAAACTCTTCAATAGGATAAACACTGCTAGAATACATGTAGTCCCCCAAAGTCACTTCTTTAAAGAAGAAAACACTGACGTAAGTGAGCATGATATAGTAGAAAGAAGGTAGGGACTGTCTTAATTGCTTATTTTAGTATCCCCAGCACTTAGTGCTTGGCACTTAATAAATACTTTATCTATCTAGGTATCTCTCATCTATTACCTCTCTGGACCTCAGCCTCATCTCTAACACTATAAGGATTAGATTATAAGAATACCAAGAAGGACCAAGGTCTCAGACAGTCAGTTGTCTGACTTACTGAGTCAGAGGAACTCAGTTCCTAATCTGTAAAATTAGCTTGAGAAGGAAATGACAAAACACTCCAGTATCTGTGCCAAGAAAATCCCAAATGGGTCATGAAGAGTTAGACACAATTGAAACAACCAACAACAAAAAAAGGACCCAGTCCAATCAATTGGTGCAGTCCATTTGCACATACTAGGGTTAGTAGGATAAATGTTTTTATTTCAAAGTAAAATTATAATATCTGCTTGGTAGTATTTATATTTAAAGGGCATTTTCACAGACAAGAAAAATTATAATAAATTATGATAAAATTATAGAAATTATTGCATTAGTTGGCATACATGGTTTAATAAAATGGTGGAGATTCTACTATCCTAAGTTCTAGCATATTAGTTTTTTTAATTAAATCAGTTCTCTTACCTGATCCTCCTCCCTCTCCCCAAGTCAGACCTATGGAGCACATATATCTCTGAAATACATCCGCCTCATTCATTCAATTACCTGAAGCTTGCCAGCTACAGGAAGTCCCAGGCAAAACTGGGAAATCAGTATGTTGATTGAGTGGATGGGAGGGAAGAAACAGAAGCTCTAAGGGATCTCCCAGTCTAGTTGGAGACATCATTCAAAACCTTTGAAAAACTCAATTATAGTACCTGACTCTTGCTCCCTCGACCACTTCATCCCAATAAGAAGGCATCTGAGAAAGAAGAGAGGTCTGGGTTTACCAGTGAGTTTCTAATGAGCTCACACCTATAGGTAGGATGTAATTACGCTTACAAAGAATAAGTTGTCTATTAGGAAATGGCCTTAAGTTAGGAAGCTGGTGGGGAACAAAGTACAAAGGCAAAATAATCACCCCCCCACTGGCAACCTGGCCTAAATAGCTAACCTTCAAAGTAATTAGTGTTCCTTTGGGCCCACTGTGCAAGAAATTACAACTGACTACTATATCAGAAATGTTGTTTTCCCACACTCTCATTCATCCATGTTAAGCCCTAAGTAAAATGGGGAAACAGGTGTCCCTCACTTTGCATCAGCCTGTACCCTACCAAGGCCTAACTTCTACTCCTGTTTTTCTAGGCTTTTAAGAATCCCTGGGGGGGGGGGGGCAGCTAGGTGGCACAGTGGATAGCCCACTGAAGTCAGGAGGACCAGCATTCAAATCCAGCCTCAGACCAAACACTTGATACTGACTAGCTATGTGACCTTGGGCAAGTCACTTAAACCCAATTGCCTCAAAAAAAAAAAAAGAATCCCTGGTCCCACAGTTTGTTTAACTGGACTTGGGAGTTTGAACATCTGGGATTGAGACCCAGTATTTACTGGAGTTATTTGCTAGTTCTGTGATCTTGAGTAAGTTACTTGCACGTTAGGGGCTTCAGTTCCCTCCTCTGTCAAAATGAGGATGTTGGACTAGCTGATCTCTGAGGTTCCTTTCATTTCTAATATTCTTCCAAACTATAAACCTTTCTTTAAAAAAAAGAATTTGGCCTAATCCTATAATTTCATCGGTGTAGGGTTCTTCCAGAATGGACATTCCCTCCATTGATGAAGATGGCACTTGATAATCCATTTATACACTTAGAGAGTTTATGTGGAGAACTTAGAAGTTAGATGACTTGACTGCAGTTACACAGCTAGTATGGACTTGAACCCAGGGTTTCCTGACTCAAAGGCCGGCCTTGTATCCACTGCAATAGACTGCTCTCTAAGCCTGTTTGTCAAACCTCATTTCCCATTTCTCCCCAACAGGAAGCCTCTGTTCCGGCTAGAGGAGTCTCCTCCCTGCTTGCATACCAGCATCTAAATCTCCTCTTACTTCTGCATTTCTGTGCTTTCATTGCTCTCTCTTCTCTACACAAACCTCAGGAAAGGCTCAGATTTCAGTCATTTACACATTAGTGATAATTTTAGAACACCACTACCTCTCTTGTAAGATATTTGCATCATCCTTAGTTTTAAGATGACAAGAAATATCCCCAAAGAAATTTCAAAAACTGAACATATTGGTTGAAACAACTTGGGGAACAGAGGAGGCTGCCCCAGTGCTCTGGAAGTCATACTACATGGGCAGCCTCCTACTCTGCCTTTAAGTAAATCTAACTATGAACATCAGGAAGGGGGAAAGAAATAGGCATTGGTATAACACCTACTATGTGCCAGGCACTACACTAAGCACTTTTTACAAATAATAGCATCACTAACAAATAACATCAAGTGTTCTAATTATCCTCTCTGGATTTGGGAAGGTAATTGTATTGTATAAAGTATTGCCAGGTAATCAGAATTTGCCCTGGAGATCAGTGGAGCAGGGAGTTGTTTATGCTATATAATGTGGAAAACACAAATGCCTCTTTGGATCCCTTTCAAACACAAATATGCTATTGTAGAACTCTTTAGCATATCATTTGCCATTATCAGGGTAGCATGGTTAGAATTACTCACATGTATGTAGTACTTTGAAATTTACGAAGTCCGTACCTTACAATAGCCCATGAGATAGGTAGTATTGAAAGATGATGAAACTGAGGCTCAGATAGATTGAGGTATTTACTCAATTCAAACAGATAGCAAATGTTCAAGAGAAACATAACTTTTCTATCCCCAAGACCTGCACCTGTTCCACCTAACTTATAAGTTTCAGTTCCCATCACAGATTATGGACACCCATTTTGTTTCAAGGGGCCCCTTTTAAAATACAAATACTCTTTGACCTAAACATAGCCTAGTACAGTGCAGAAAACATTGGCTCTGAAATTAGAGGAACTAAGTTCAAATCTTGCCTCTCTGACCTTGGGCAGGTCACTTAACTTTCTAGGACCTCAATTTCTTCATCTGTAAAATGAAAGTGTTGGATTAAATGGCCCCTAAGGTGGCTTCCAGTTATAGTTGTATGACTTCCAGTGAACTATAAACTCAACATGAATCAATGATGTAATATGGCAAAAAAAAAAACCTAACAACCTTGAGGGCTACTAAAAGATAAGAGAAGAGTCCAACTGTACCAGGTCCTGGTCAGAGCATATCTAGAGTGTTGTGTTAATTGCCTTTTTTTTAAAGGCAATTGGGGTTAAATGACTTGCCCAGGGTCACACAGCTAGTAAGTGTCAAGTGTTTGGTCTGAAGCCATATTTGAACTCCTGTCTTCCTGATTTCAGGGCCGGTGCTCTATCCACTGCACCCCTAGGCACCACATTTTCAAAAAGGACATTTGAAAGTTTCCAGAGTAGGGATGTGCAGGATGGTGAGGGGCTGAACGAAGGTCAACCATGCTCTATGGTTACTGAAGGAACTGACAACATTCCACCTAAAGAAAAGTCATAGTATGGACAGAATAGCTATCTTCAAATATTAAAAGTACTGTTAGGTAAAAGAAGGACAAGACAATATTCTGTTTGGACTAGATTGGGTGTTTTTAACCGGGGTGGGGGGAGAGGGAAGGCATTCATGAGCTCGCTTTTATTTATATGTGTGTATACATATATGTATATACATGCACATACATATATACATATATAATTTTTATGTATTTTGATAAGAGTATTCCAATATAATTGGTTTCCTAAGCAATCTTATATATTCTATTTTATGCATTTAAAAACATTATACTGAAAAGGGATCCATAGGTTTCTCCAAACTGTCAAAAAGGTCCAGGATATACAAGAGAGGTTAAGAATGCTTGGCCTAGAAAACTGATCCAAGAACAAAGGAAAAAATTTTCAGAGGGAAACATTGTAAATAAAACCTTTCCTCCCAGTAATTACAGCTGTCCAGCAATGGAAGGGTGTCCAGAAATATCAGATTTTCCTTTCATTCAGGGTCTCCAAGTGGAGGCCATACAAGCATGGGGGAGGTGGGGTATAAAGGGGATTATTATACAGGTATAAATTGGACTGTACAGATGGTGTCAGAGCTCCCACTGAACTGAGATTCTGTGATTTTCCTCATCATCATCATCATTAGTAGTAGTAGTAGTAGTATTATGACAACTCATGTTTACATGGCACTTTCAGGTTTATAGGGCACTTTCTTCCCCATAACCCTGAGAAGTAAGTAATTCAAGTAACCTTATTTGTAAAGTGCGCCAGGTAAGGGAAATTATGTTGGAATTTCATAATTTCTCTCCCAAACGCCCAAAGCAAGCATTCAGATTCCTACAGTGCTCAAGACAGAAAGACAGAAGCTGTGACCTTGTTTATCCCCCTTCTCCAGGAATCGTCAATATTCACCTCACTAGTTCTTTCTTTTTCCCTGAAAAATGATTTAATCCGACATGAGCAAAAATGGCTTGTTGGAGGTATAATGAATATAGGGCTGCTATCTCCTGTCACCCACAGAATAAACCTGGGGGGAGAGAATTAAGCATGAGCTTGGAATTGACTTCATGGGAATTGAATTAATTCATGGTTAGTGGATTAAATTTCTGTGGCTGAGAGCAATCTCTAAATCAGGAAACAGAATCATCAGCTGCCAGGTGGCAGGATGCTGGGTTTGTACGAGCCCAAACACCTGCAAAATGAAGCCACCTCAGGTGGATTCCTATGTTGATGTTGTTTTAGATATGATAGCCTTAACATCAGACATCTTCTGTGCTCTAGGCTATGTGTGTTCCATCACGTTATTGCAATATTATTACTATTACTAACGTAAGGAGTGGTATGTATGTTGCCCATGTAGGTTTTGTGTGTCCAATGGGTCTGTTGAGCTATGGCTCATAGAGAGGTTTGAGTCTCCCCTACCTAGCCTTCTATAATAGAGGCTTTGAATCCTGCCAAAAGGGAAAGCAGGAGGTTGGGGCCAGAGGCTGGTCACTCTGCTCTCCTTAGAGAGGAGTACCAGGCTACAATTACACCTATCTGCCCCCTGAATATTGTTAGTCTAAGGGAGATAATTTTCAGTTTCAAGCTAGCCTCTTGCTCACCTCCCTTTAATGAGGAAGGAGAGACTCAAGCTTTGTATATAATGCTTAATGCTTTTCCCAACAATTGCCTACTCCACAAAGACCACATATATCAAATATTAAATAAACTCATTTATCCAAGTCCATAACAAATAGAAATCAGAGGAAGTGTATAGAGGAAGCTATATACCAGATGATACACAGAGTAAATGAGCTCTCCTCCTAGGATCAAGATAACTCAAAGCTCTACCAAGAGAAGGGAAATAGAATAAGCATTATATAGTACCTACTAAGTGCTAGGCATAGTGCTAAATAAACACTTTTTACAATTCCTGTATTATCTCATTTTATTCCCACAACAACCCTACAAGGTAGGTGCTGTTATTATTCCCCTTTTACAGTTTAGGAAACTGAGGCAAACAAAATTTAAGTGACACCCAGGATCTACAGCTAGTAAGTATCTGAGGCTGGATTTGAACTCAAATCTTCCTGACTCCAGGCCTAGCAATGCCACCAGCTGCCTTCCAGACCTCTTGTAAGGGGAAATTACTCAAAATCTCTAATGCAGTAACCTGTGAATAGGAATATAACCAAGGTACCATTTCCTTTACATGACAGCTTCTTCCCAAAGACATCTTCTCCATTCAGGTACCTGAATAGAGGCTGGAACCACATGTCTTCCCTCTCATAGCTAGAAGCCAGAAGATTAGAATCTCTCTTCCCCCAAAGCCCCTTACACTGCTGAGGCACATGGAATAGTCAATTTCGAGCAATAAGGACAGATGTACAAATGGCTTTGAACTGAGGGTTACATTAATAATCCACATTTATATAAATTAAAGTTTGCAAAGCTCTTTTGCAAAACCAAAATCCTGAGAAGTAGCTGGTATACATTATATTATCCTCATTCCAAAGATGAGGACACTGAGACTCAAAGAAACAGTGATTTACCCATGATCTCACAGGAAGTTAGTATCAGACAGAGCTCACAGAATTGCTACCCTAAGTTCAAGGTAGTGTGTAGGGCTGGATACACCCAAAATCTGAGTCTGTGTATTTACTATTTTTTCTAGTCAGTTGGAAAAAAATGATTTTTTTCCAAAAGAAAAATCCTTTTATTAATAATTGTTATGTTCTGTGAAGTTTGGATTCAGCCAAAGGACCACACTTGAGGACCTAGAGGGCCACATGTGGCCTCGAAGCCACAGGTTCCCCACCCCTGTACTAAGCTATAAACAAAAATTTAGCCAGTGTATTATCACAAAAATGCTAAGCTACATGTAAGCTAGCTGATTTGTAATCGTCATCAAAGTCTGGTCAAGCTCGGACTGACTGTTAGCAGAATGGGAGGAGTATAAAATTGAAGAGGTAAACCACAAGTCAAAGTCCTTTCTTTGCTACTGGAGATATGATTTTCTTCTGCCCCCTCCTTGATCAATTCCCTAGGACCTCCTGGTTGTTGTGTGGTGACCAACTGGCATGAAGATGCCCACTGCTGGGCAAAATTTCCAAAGATTTAGTCATGGAGCATCAGATACATTCTCAGACCAAAGCTGCAAGGCCCAACATCACAGCTCAGATCTCATCTTAGATGTTTTGTTTTGTTTTTTTCCTTTTGGCTCTGAAATAACACAAGGCCTAACCATGAACTATGCAAGGCACTTAAGAACACACAGACATACCATACTATTCAATTCACTTTTACCAGCCCAAACTGTGGAAAGAAAAATAAACATTATGGAAACAAAGAAAAAACCTGAAACAGTCCCTGCCCTCAAGGAGCTTACTTTCTATGGGGTCCTGACTGTCTTGTCTGTAGGCACTGGAAGTCAGGACCACAAAGCACCCCAAAGGGAAATTGGGAAAGTCACCCTACAAGCCAAGCCATGGAAAACTTCTCTACCCTTTATTTCATTTTCCTCACTCTTCTATAGATTGCACCCTGACTCTCACCAAGGACAAACTGAGCTGACCAGGGTATACTAGCCCTTAATACTGTGCAAAGCTGGCTTAAGTTCCTCTTCCTCCACTAAGGTAGTTATAAGTAGAGACCTAAATAGTCATTTCTGGTGTCAGGGTACAAGCTATGCTTCCATGCCACCAAGGCAGCTAGGTGGATCAATGGATAGAGTTCTGGGCCTGGAGTCAGGAAAATCTGAGTTCAAATCTGGCCCCAGATACTTCCTAGCTGTTTGATCCAGAGCAAGATACTTAACCTCTATTTGCCTCAGTTTCCTCAACTGTAAAATGTGGATAACAGTACCTACTTCACAGGGTTAATGAGATAATATTTCTAAAAAGTGTTAGCACAGTGCCTGGCATGTAGTAGGAGCTATGTAAATGTTCATTCCTTCCTCTCCCTCCCTCCATACCCATTACTAATATCTACTTTACTCTGCTCTGATTTTTATACACTTTATCATCTTAGTTGCTGACTATGTTTAAGGACTTTCTGGTATCCATGAAGAACTTTTCATTTTGTTTGCTTGTTTCTTGTCCACTTCATTGATGCCTAGAGCCTTATATGATTCCCTGGCTTCAGAACACTACCTATCCCACTCATTACTCATTGGATCCATTGTGACATCCCTTTTTGGGTGATAGTGTGGAAACAGTTGGCAGTTGGGTTCATGAGATCATAGCTGTGTAACTTGAAGAGATTGGAGACCATTTAAGTCCAGCCTCTAATTTTATGAGACATCCAAGTCCCAAGAAGACCAAATCAAGTGGCATTCATTAAATACCTACTATGTGCTGGGTATTGTGCTAAATTCTGTGGATACAAAGAAAGGTCAAAACAGCCCCTGCCTTTAAGGAGCTCACAATCTAATGAGGGAAAAGTTTAAGTAACTTACCCAAATGTCAGAGGTGAGATTTGAAACCAAGGTCTCTGCCTCCAGAGCCAGAGTACTCATTGGTATCTTCTTTTGGGGAGCAGAACTAGAAAAAGACATTTTCTTTCCCATAACCAGGAAAGGTATGAAAGCATCAGAGTGCCTTCTAGAGCCTAAAGGAGAAAATCAAGCTCTCATCAGCCCTAAAATTCAAATCTATGTCACTTAAGTCATTTACATTCCTAGTTAATTAGAAAAATCCAATCATAAGATGTGGAGGCACTTTTGAGAAGGTTTTAGCTTGCTATGTAGTGGGATGAGAGAAATTAGTAGGGATTTAACATATCATTACCTTTATGTAGTGCATGCAATAGAATACTATTAAAAATTAATAAAGCAGGCAACTTTAACAAATGGAGGGAGAATGGAATAAGGACTGCATCTGTTTAACTGACTTATACAGTGTCCATTATTGTGTTCTGTCTGTCTCTTAACCTAATTAGGGCTTTCAGTTTCCCCACTCCCTGAAGATAGGGCTAAATCATATTGTTTTATCAATAAAGGTAGAAGTAATCTGAAACTTAATGTGTCTGAAATTGAATTCATCTTCCCGTAGTAAACCTGACCCTCTTCCTAGCTTGTCTATTTCACTTGTTGACACCACCATTTTTTTAAAGAACCCAGACTCAAAAGTTCAGTTATGTTTACTCTTTCCTCTCCTTCAGCCCACATATCCAGGCTGTCCACAAGTCCTAATGATTTTGCCTCCTCTACTTCCTTCTTTCTCTTCTATTTTCATCCTCAGCTAGACTCTTAGAATAAACTCTCAAGGAGTCTCCTCGCATTTATTTTTTGCCCCCTTGATCTTCTTTCCACACTATTATAGAAATAATCTTTGTAATGTAGGTTTTACCACATCACTCTCCTCAAAACCTTTCAGTGAATTGCCATTTCCTATAAGAGAAAATACAAACTCTGTCCTAGCATTTGAGGACTCCCACATTGTCTTATATATACCAGCTTATTCAAATGTTGTCTCCCCCATTAGAATGTAAACTCTGAAAAAAAAAAAACAACCAGGGGCTGTTTTTACCTTTCTTTGTATCCCCAGTGTTTAGCAAAATGCCTGCTTATTGACTGTCTATTTCTTCCTTTCACATTATGTATACTCACTGGGAAAGAACATGATGGCAGCAAGCAGGAGGCTCGCTGGGAAGCAAAACAGGAAATTTTGCAGGAGAATCCTCCAGCAACCGTGGAAGCCCCAAACCTCCCCCACCAGAAGTCCTCTGGGCACAGAGCCAAGGGAGTAGCTAGAATCAGGCTCCTGAATCAGGCCCCAGGTTCCACCAACAAGGGAGGCACCAACCTCCAAGGCTGCTGGCCAAGGTACCATCTTTCCAGGAACCTACACACTGGTAAATGCAGCCCTCAAAGCTGCCTCCATTCTAGTCATCTCAACCTTGAGAACATGGGGACACACAGTGAGGGTCACTGGGCTTATTCTACCTGAATTGACTTGTTGGTTTGACTGATAATGAATTGACTACCTGAATTAACTAATCAGTTAGCCTACCACTCTATCCAGGTGCAATGTGGGGTCCATCCAGATCCATGCACTATTCCTTACATCCTGGCCACCTTCACATGCATCAGAGAATTTTGCAAGCATACCATAGTGCTAGCCAGAATATGTGAGATGTTGAACTATGTCAATCTCTTGAATCTTGCTGAGTTTATTCTACAAAAATACCTTAAAATGGTTGGGCTGCCCCCATCTGGCTGGCCTGGTATAGATGCTCCCTACCCAGGAGTAATCTCCATATGCCAGTGGCCAAAGTTACAACTTCTGCCTAGAATCTCAATCAGTGCAGGGCATACCACCAGAATTTGGAGGAAGATGATTCACCACCTCAACTGACTCCCACACACGTAATCTCACTGAGGCTTTGCAACCAGATCAGGAAAAAACACCTCTCAGTTTCTAACCAATCATTGCCCATACATTACCTCAGTCCAATAGCATGTGCCTCTCTTTGACATTCTTGATGACATCAGAGGGTGACACAAATTGCTCAGGCACCACCCCCACAGGGTGTCTCCAGATGAAGATGTGCTCCCAATGGTCAAATGTGGACTAAGTCAGCAGACTTCAATGCCACAACAGTCACCTACATGAATCAAAATCAATTGGCACCTCTGGAAGGAATGTGCTGAGCTTGTACTCCCTCAGTTCCCCAGTACCTTCTCCTTTCTTGCTTAACCTGACATGCACTTTATTTTTTTTTTAGGCAATTGGGGTTAAGTGACTTGCCCAGGGTCACACAGCTAGTTAGTGTCAAGTGTTTGGTCTGAGGCCAGATTTGAACTCAGGTCCTCCTGACTTCAGGGCGGATACACTATCCACTGCACCACCTAGCTGCCCCTGACATGCACTTCAGTCACCATGAGAATGTACCTCATGGTCTACAAGGATGTACCAATGACACTCACTAGACCCTTGGGCAGCTTACACCATGAACAGAATGCAGTGGGACGAGTCCTGATAGGACTAAGGGACCTGATTGCACTTGCAACCTCAGGAATAGCAGGAGAAGAAGTTCATGAGAAGCTGAAGGCTACATAAATGGCTATTACAAAAGCAACTAAAGGAGTAAATTTAGGATACTGCCAGAGGACTTGACAAAGTGTCAGAAGGCCAATGTACTTAGGGAGCTATGGTGATGAACCACTGACTGGCCTTTAACTACCTATTAGCCAACCAGAGAGGAGTTTGTAGTTTTGTAACCTTCTCCTGTTGCATGTAGATTGACCCCTTTGGAGAAATAGCCCTCATCACAGACTTTATAAGAGGTAAAGTAAAGACTGTCAATACCATCATCGATACCATCATCAAAGATATCAAGGGCATCTTGCCAGAGCCCATGAGTGTTCTCACTGATCTTTTTTCCTGGATTTCTCCAGGCAAATGGGCAGGATTTCTATGAGGATCCTTTGAAGTTAGTCATTACTGTGCTTGCTGTGATTTTGTTTAGATTAATCAATAGACATAGTTGTTGCTGTTGTTCAGTTATTTTAGTAGCGTCTGACCCTTCATAACCCTTTTTGGGATTTTCTTGGTAAAGATGTTGGAGTAGTTTGCCATTTCTTTGCACAGTTAATTTTACAGAAGAGAAATGGAAGCAAATAGGGTTAAGTGACTTGCCCAGGGTCACACAGCTATTAAATGTCTGAGGCCAGATTTGCACTCAGGAAGATGAGTCTTCCTGCCTCCACACATAGCTGCCCTATAGACATGGTATTGTGTGCTTATAATAAGTGGTCAGAGGACCAAGGGGGTAGATTGTGTTGCAACTGTATCTTATTCTTGCTCACCCCAATCATACTCCCTCCTCCACGCACCATCCAGCCCCAGCCCAGCTTGTATGGTTAAATAAGTTTATAGGTAGCTAGCATAAGGTAACAATAGTGGGAAGAAAGATTGCAAAGGGGAACCTACAAGTCACTTACAAACTGTCTTGCAAATTAGTAGAGCACAGGAGCCACTGGAAACTGCCTCATTAAATTAGCTAAGGTCATATCCTGAGACTGTGCTAGGTTAGGAAAAGCTAGTAATGATGCTTCAGTTCTGTTAACTACCCATGGCCTCTAAATTTCAGAAAAGCTCCATATGTGCACAGTAAGCCCAAAAAACCACCAGCAAAATGTAATGCTAGTGAACTAATCCTGAAGTGCTGCTGATACCCCTACTCTCCCAGGAAGAAGTAGATGAGATGCTGTTCCCCTGGTTACTGATCAAAATAGAGAGATTCAGCATGAGTCACTTGAGCAGCCAGGAAGGGAAGGTCTCTCAGTATTGTAGACAGGGAGGTGTCTGGTTTCCATAGTTTTGCAACTGTTCCTTCTGAAGAGCCTATTGTTCAGTTGTGTCTGACTCTTCATGACCCCATTTGATCCCTTTCTTGGCAACGATATTGGAGTAATTTGACATTTCCTTCTCCATCTCATTTTACAAAATGAGGAAACTGAGACAACAAAGGTTGAGTGACTTGCCCAGGATCACACAGCTAGTCAGTGTCTGAGGCTGGATTTAAACTCAGGTCTTCCTGACTCCAGGCCCAGAGCCTTATCCACTGTGCCACCTAGCTGCCAAAGAGCCTGGAGCTTTTCTCAATCAATCTTGTGTGATTGGAGACGAGCAGGTAGGAAGATGACCATTGAACCTTGCTGCGTGTTCATCTTTAAAAGATTGTGTGTGTTCACAAGGGAAGGAATTAACTCTTTTCTGCTGTTTGACTCCTACTATTTTTTTTTCTTCCCCCATCCCCCACATATTAAGTATTAGTTTTCTTTATGCTGGCATGTTTGGACAGCTCCCTTCCCAGTATTCCCAGCACTTAGCAAGGTACTGACAAAGTAAGCAATTAATACATACTTTTCCATTCCACATAATGGGGGCATGACTTCCTCTGAACAGACAACAGCTTTTAATTGACCTAGGCATCTGCCAAGAATGGTCAGAAGAAGACACCCATGCACCACTGTATTGCTCCTCAGACCTGATTATAATGTTCTAGATGAAGCCTGGCCAGCACAAATAATAGTAGATTATATTCATCAGCTTTACTTGATAAATACAAGGGGGGGGGGAAGCTAACATTGCTCTTAACTTCTTAATTCTCTCAGCCCAATCAAGATTAAAATGAAAGCCACAGGACTAATTTCAGGATTCAAAACATAATTAACAAAAAGCATGGGAAGCCTTCCTTTGACAGTCAAATGAAGAGCCCTTGTCAGGTTTTTCTTAGCAACAGACAGTGAACCCCAGCCTGCCTAGCTGACATAGTAATAGCCTGTTTCAATTAAGCATAAGTAAAAGGCCAAGCAAAACTGATCCACTGGGTAGATATAAGACTGAATTTTATCCAAATTGCAGTCCCATATTTTAGTTACCTATTATGTATTTCTGTTTGGGTATACCTGCTGATAAGCCAGCCAGAGCAGTGGATAGCTGTGCTAGGACAAAATCAGGGAAGACTATGAAAGCAGGCAGTAGTTGGGGATCAAACCAGGAAGAGAGAAGTCACTAAGATTAAATGACATTGGGTCAAATCAGACAGCTAGAGGTTGGCATCATCAGGCAGGATTTGGGTCAGGAAATTCAGCTGATAAATGTAGAAAGAGATAGAAAGGCAAGTTTCAAAGTAAGCAGAGGAGTAAGGCATGGAAAAAGAGGTCTCTAGTTAACTGGGTCTGAAGTTTTGGCATTCAGTCTGATACCTCTTCTCTCCCATACTTTCCTTCAGAGCCTCCCGAATACTGAGCTAGCTCTGACAATGTGTGCATGAACCTCATTATCAATGTGTACATCCCTGGAAAGTACACTACCAAGATAAGTGAACTCATCTACAGCATTCAAAACTTCTCCATTTGCTGTAGCCAACAGTTCCAAGTATGGATGGTGTGGTGCTGGCTGATGGAGCACCTGTGTTTTCCTGGTGTTAATTGTTAGGCCAAAATTAGCACAAGCAGCAGAGAACTGATCCATCCTTCATTGCATCTCAGCTTCAGAGGCTGCTTTGAGTGCACAATCATCTAAAAACAAAAAAATCACGCACCACTTTAGTCTACTTTAATCTTGGCTTGTAGCCTTTTCAAGTTGAAGAATTTACCATCAGTGTGGTAGCTGACCTTGATACTGATCTTGATACTGATCCCCATTTAAGGCATTTGACACCATGGCTGAAAACATCATGCTAAAAAGCATGGGAGCAAGCACATAGCCTTGTTTCACTCCATTGGTGACTGGGAAAGCACAAGAGCATTGTCCATTGTCCAGAACCTGGGCAAGCATGCCATCATGAAATTAAAATACAATGCTGATAGACTTCTCTGGACAACCAAATTTTAACATAATTTTCCGTAAGCCCTCACAACTGGAAGTATCAAAAGCCTTGGTCAGATCTACAAACATTGTGTACAGACTTCTGTTCTAGTCCTGGCATTTCTCCTGAAGTTGTTGGGCAGCAAACACCCTATCAACTGTTCCTTGGCCCTTTCTGAAGCCACACTGGCTCTCAGGTAAGATGACCAACTTCCAGGTGAAGAATCAGCCTATTAAGGAGGACTCTGGCAAGAATCTTGCCAGAAATGACTAAGAGAAAGACACCCCCTCCCCACCCCTACCCCCATGATTGTCAAGGACAATCTATTTCCTTTACTTTTATAGAGATGGACAATGGAGGCATCCTTGAACTCCTGGGAGATGACCTCCTCTTGCCACATAACCTGCAAAATTTCAGTCAGGTTTTGTATGAGCAATGGACCCCTACTTTGTAAATCTCAGCTGGAATAGAATCAGCAGCAGGTGCTTTGCCACACAAAAGGAGCTTAATGGCATTCAAAACTTCTTCTTCAGTTGGAACTTCAGCTAGGGAGGGATTGACTTCAACCTGAGGTAAACGGACAATGGCCTCAGCATTGATTGATGATAGTCTGTTGAGAACACTATGGAAGTGTTCAGCCCATCTAGGATCATATCCTTATCACTAATCAATGTGGCTCCATCAGCACTAAGTAGTTCAGAAGCACCATAAGTCTTTGGCCCATAAATAGCCTTCAGAGCATCATAAAAGCTTTGGATTGCTACTATCAAGACAAAACTGAATTTTATCTGCCTTCTTACTGAGTCAAGAATCCTGCATCTCTCTAAGCTTTGTTTGTACTTTATTTTTTTATTAAATTAAATGGTGCCTTCTTAGAGATGGATGAGCTACCCTGCTGGTAAACCCTGTGGAATTCTCATTTTTCATTTAGCAGCTTCTGAATTTTCCCATCATTTTCATCAAACCAGTCTTGGTGTTTGCAAGTGTTCTGACCCAGATGAGCAAATGCAGTGCTATACAGCAAATCTCTGAAAGCTGCTCACTCCTTTTCTGCTCCACTCTTGCCAACTGTATGTTGGCTCAGCTTTCACTCCAAGTTAGCAACAAACTGTTCTCGCTCAGAGAAGAGGTCTAATCTGTTGACATTAACTCTTCTGGTAGTCATTTTGCCTTGGGGACTCTGCTTTGGTTGAATGGGAATATTTAATTTAGAGAGGATAAGTCTATGATAGGTCTAGCACTCTGTGCCACACATTGCCTTTGTCACTCTCACTTCCTGTCTGTCTCTTCTTCTAACAATCATATAGTCTATTAAATGCCAATGCTTGCTGCAAGGGTGCATACACAAAATTTTATTGTGTTTAGGTAAATGGAAGATATTATTAGTGGTGAGAAGGTCATGAGATGCACAAGTCTTCAGTAGGAAATGACCATTGCTATTGTTGTTTCCAACTCCATTCCTCCCTAGGATTCCCTGCCAAGTCTGGTAGTCTGAGCCTACTCTGACATTAAGGTCACCCAGAATTATAAGGTTGTCCCCTTTTGGCACATTGATGATAAGGTCTCCAGGTCTTCATAAAATTTTTCTTTAACCTCATCAGGATTCATCATGGTGGGAGCATAGGCACTGATAATGATGACATTTTCCTGCAAGTGGCAATCACATTGTCATGAGCCTGTCATTCACTCCTTTTGGTAGGCATACACTCTCGTTTACTAGATGAGCTTTGGTTGCAAAACCTAAACCAGCTTCACAGCCATCCCCTTCACTGTGGACATTCCCAAAAAATGTGTATCCACCTCCAACTTCAGTAAACTGGTCTTCATTTGCCAGACTTGTTTCACTCAGGACTGCTATTTGGATGTCATACTTGTTAGTTTCTCTTGCAACAAGAGCTATTTGTCTTTCAGGTCTACTGGATTTTGTGTTAAGTGTGCACACATTCCATGTGCCAATGGTGAGTGGAATCATCTTTGCAGACATTTTTGTCCATTTTTTTGTGTGTTTCAACCACAGAGTGGGATTCCCTGCTTGCCATGGTAATCAGGCCAGGATTGGGTAAGTAGACAATTTTTAGGGCACCTTTTCTAGCCCTTCCCTCACACCAGGTGAGCAATGTGATCCTTAAAAAGCTGCTCAGACTCAGGGGACTGCCAAATCCCACTGCTGCTTCCAGTGAGAAAATGATCCTATAGCTTAGGCTGCCTATTTGCAGGATTGTGACTACGGCTCCCAGGGTATCTACACCTGCTGCTTTGTCACTTGCCTGTCACCACAGGACTTTGAGATAGGTAAAATGGTAAAATGGTATGGGTGATGTCTTTTGATTCTTGCATAAATTGGATTTAAGTGAGGTAGAGCTGCACAAAGTCATTGGCCTTATTCTCTCTTCCAGAGTCATCACAGTCCAGTGGCAGGACAGAATCAAGATGACCGCTGATGGTTCAAGACGCAGTGGATGACCTTGGCATCTTTGATGTCTAACCAAGCTCTAAGAACTCCACAGTGCCTGCTTTGGCTGTCTTCATGGCCATTGGAACACATTGTTCTCATCCACCCATTCCACCAGAGGAAGTCTTCACACGCTTGGGGCAGACACCTCCCAACTCACCAATGGGTTTGAGACATCTCTAGCCCATCTGCCAAAATGACCTATTGAGATGTGGCTGCTGTGCATGCTACAGCCTCCTGGAGCCACAGGTGAGAGTTACGTGGAACTGGTGAACACTAAAGATGGAAAGCAGCCCTGAAAAGGGCTTGACAGTCATCTCACCAGAAGTACTAGTCTTTCCTGAACACACTCTATACCCCAAAATATGGAAAGCTTCTCAAATTTGTAGTTCATCTTTGCACAGGGGCCATGCTAATCTTCTCTATATCGTCCCAATTGTAGCATATGTGCTGCCTCTATACCTATTTTGATACCATAGGTTCTCTAGGATCCCATCAGTAGTCGGAGGCTCACCATTTAAATACATTCCATTTTTTTCACTCTTGTTCTATAAAGTAGGCTAATACCCAAAGTGAATAATTATTGAGCAAACAATAAGCCATCATGTCTTAAATATAAGAGAAAGGCTTTTTGATGAGTCTTTTTGTGAGCAAATAAACATCATCTCCTACTCCCCCAGAAACACCAACACCCTCACAAAGAAATCAATGTTTTTTTCCAGTGAAGATCTCAGAGAAAAGTAATGAAACATACCTATCTCCTTATAGCAGAATGTTGTTGTCTACACTGTAGATACAGTCACCACACTGGATGTTTTTGCATAATTTTTTTCTTTGTCACAAAGGAGTGTTAAGGGAACAAAAATGGCTTTGATATAAAGACTAATGGCATCAATAAAATGAGTTTTTAAAAAATAGAATGATGAATACTTTTAAAGAAATCTTTCAAGAAAGGAAGGGAGACTGATGGAAAGAGTCCTGAAAAAGGAGCCAGAAGACTTGGGTTCTAGTTCTGCCTGTCACTAACTTGCTATGTCCCCTGGCAGGCTATTTTAAGTCTCTCAGCTGTAACATTAAGGATTAGATGACTTTTAAGAGTACTTCCCACTTTGTAAGTCTATATATTTTTGTTTTCTCCTTTGAAAAAAAAATAAATCAGAGTAGCCTCTTAAAATGAGAAATAGAGAAAACTCTGCTCATCTCTTTTAAGGTATATAATCAACATCTGAGAAGAATTAGTTTTCATTTCCTTCTCCTAAACTTAAATAACAAAGTAGTGTTGTGTCATGATACATTCTCTTTCAATAATTACCCCATGATATAAGCAAAAGATATTGTCTACTTGGATTTTCTCAGGCCAAGCCACAATCTCTGTGATGGAATATTGACCATGAGAAAGAAAGGCTTCCCTGGGAAGTAGTTTTGTCATTTAATGCAATAAAAAATGGATTTAGTGATAGCTAATTGAATTTTATGGGAAATTGGATCTCATTTCCTAGAATTCCTAGGATTTGTCTTCCCATTTCCCCATTCCCCATCAACACTTTCATATGTCTCTGGTTACTAGGAAAGGTTTTGTCATCTCAGATATCAGCTAGGCAGGGATATTTCTGTATCCCCACCCATTTCTATTCTTTCTAGTCCTTATTATCTTACCATTGAGTGGGTCTTGCATTCAGAATTCAAGGATACTGATTTCCTGTTTGTGAATAAATGATCTTGCATTTTGCAATTCCTCTGGATCCTTGAGTTTGACCTTGGGAGTAGGCCTAGGTAGTTGGGGGTGAAGATTAATGAGACAATTATTTTTTACAAGGAATATAAACTGCTTGACTTGCCTGTGTTAAAAGCAGTCATGACATTTCGTGCTCCTTCACAACAGGAACTTGCTCTTTGAATTCTGAGCAGTGAAAAGTCAATGCATACTGCTCTCTCTCTGATAATAGCTTATAATTGAGAAAAGCAAATGAAGAGATGGTTGGGTTCCATTACAACAAACACTATTACTATGAAAATCCCTGTTATTTCAGGCAATATTCAGAGTAAAGAATTGAGATGATCATCTTAATGGAATTCTTCTCTGAATGTAGTGAACTGTACCATATACCTAGTATGTTAAATAAGTAACTATACAAATTGCATGGCAAGAAATCCTTTCCATCTACTAAGTTTTTTTTTTTCAAATCAGTCAAGCATTGCCTTCCACAAAGACTTTCCTGAAATGGAAAAAGCTTTGAAAACCTCAAAGCACTATGTAAATATGAGCTCTCGTTATCATAAAGGGGTTGAGTTTAAAGTTGAACTTTGTAGAACTTAGATAAGAAAAAGGAAAGATGGAAGGTATTTCTTGCAGGAGAAAATAAACAAAGACATGAAAACAGGAATAAATGTAGCACTGCACATTGAATTAAGGTATATACACATATGTGTTAGTAGTCTCTGAATTCAGTGAAATCCTTATAGAAACAAACTTAGGCATCACTCTCATACATGAGAAGGTGTCATCCTTTCAATAAAAACCCTCAAACCAAAAATATTATATCATTTACATATAGGACAGAGAGCACCACTATAGATATTATCAAATTAAGTGTTTCACCCAATATATGTATTTGTATATGTACATATGTATGTATGTATGTATGTATGTAGATAGATAGATGTAATACCTATTCTAGAGAGGGAAAGTATAGTTTGACTATACATACAAGCCACAACCTGTTTGAACCTCACTTTCTTTACCTGAAAATGAGAATAATAATAATTCATGATCACGATAATTTATCCACTTGTACAATAGTTCACAGAACATTAACTATAAAAGAATAATGGCAGGATCATGACTTTTCATGGGACCATTCCTACCAAACACTACTGTAAAAGATGACAATAAGATAATGATAACAACAAAGATAATAATGACAAATATGGGAATGGTACCAATGACAAAATGGGAATAAAATAATTCTACAAGCTTGCATTTACATAGAAATTTAATATTTACAAATAATTTAACATTCAATCTATTATTGGGAAGAGGTAGCACAGCCTAGTGAACAAAAGGTGAGCTTTAAAGTCAGGAAAAACTCAGTTCAAAGCCTGCTTCTGACTCATACTAGCTGGGTAACCTTGGGTAAGCTTCTCAATGCTATAGTCAACTCTCAAAAACTATAAATTACAAATGAATTGTCAATTTTGAGATAGTTCCCTTACACTAATAAACTCACAACTGTAGGGGAGGAAAGAAATCTGATTGGAAAATATCTGCAATTTTTGCTTCATAGGATTGCTAGAAAAAATGATATTATACATATGAAAATTTGAAAAAATGTAAAGCACTGTGTAAATCCACTGTATAATTTTAATTTTTAATTTGCATTTATTCTGGGATAAGTTATTTGCTAAATTATTTGCGCAGGATCAGCTGAGGCAAAGTGGATCTAACCAAGCCAGTGCATAAAGGCATAGAGATAGGCTAAGGAAAGCTTATACCACCAAAAAAGACCCTACTCTTGTTCCAAAGACTTTACTCCATCTCAGAAGGGAGATTCACAATAGGGAAGGATTAGTTCTGCTTAGAGAGAGTTGTTTAAAAGGAGAAAATGCTTCAGAAGGAAGACTGGCAGAGAAAAACTTTGCTCTGGGAGGGTGGTTTAGGTTCACAATGTGGGTGCTTCAAAAGATCCTAGCAAGAAGAAACAGACTGCTCTGAAATCTGACAGGAAGCTAATTGAAGATCTTGGCCGTCTTAACCCGCAGGGGGGACCAAAACAGTATTACCATATATTTGTTGATGGAAATTTACCTATTGAAAAAATAAGCATAGCTGCTGTGTGTTGAAGACAAAAATCTATAATTTATTACTGACTTTAGGGAAAATTATACAAACATGTTTTGCAAAATACGATTCATTTTAATAACTGAGGAAAAAAGAACGTGAGGATATTCAACATCCATACATTATCATGGTAATTATACAAACTAGTAGGAAACAAAAGTCAGAGCCCTCTCCTGAAATAGTAGTGTGTCAATATTAATCAGCAAGTATTTATTAAGTGCCTTCTTCATGCTGGTCATTCAGGCACTAAGGATATAAAAGAAAGAGACCAGGTACCTGCCCTTAAAAGGCTTGAGGTCTATTTCGTAGATAAGAACCAGTCATCAAAAATACAAATAGTATATTTTACCTTGCGATTTTAATAGTGTGCTCTAGCCTGTGTTTTTAAATGGATGATGATGCTGATAACAGTAATAATTGCTAACATTTATATAGCATGTGCTAGGCACTATGCTAAGCACATTTTACAATTATTATCTCATTTGATACTCACAACAACCCTGGGAGGTAGATGCTATTATGTTCCCCATTTTATATATGAGGAAATTGAAGTAAATAAAGGTAAAGTGACTCACTCAGGGTCACACAGCTAGTAAGTGTCTAAGGCTGGATTTGAACTCAGGTCTTCCTCACTCCAAGTCCAGCACTGTATCCATTGTGCCATATTATTAACCATGAGCTCTGAGAGGAAAAAAAGGTTCATTGTGGGCTTAAGCTCTCAGGAAAAGTATCAGAGAAAAAGTGGAGCCTGACTTGGGCCTTGAAGGATGGGACTTAGATAATCACAGAACCATAGCATAGGAAGGAACATCAAGAGTCATCCACATTAACCCTGCTTGTACCACAAAGGACATCCACAGCATCCTGAGAAAATATCTTAACCTCCTCTTGAAAACCTCTAGTGAGAGGAAACTATCTAGGCAGTCAACTGGAATTTTAGATCACTTTAATTGTTAGGAAAATTGTCCTTGTGTGGAGCTCAAACCTGGCTTTTTGTAATTCCAACCCAATGGTCCTCATTCTCTGTTTCCTAGGGCCCTCCAGAACAAGCTGAATCCCTTTTCCATATGACAATCCTTAAAATATTTTAAGACAGTAATCGTGGTACCTCTACCCCCAAGTCTTTTCTTCTCCAAGTTAAACATTCAACCAACTTTTCTATGGAATAATTTCCTGTCCCTTCATCACATGCTCTGATTTATCAACATCCTTACAAAAGCCAATGGCTTTAATAAACATTTATTCAGATCCAGGTACAATGGAAAGAGAGCTAGATTTGGGATGAGGGCATCTAGGTTCAAATTCTAATTATGACACTTATTAATTGTTTGCCTTTGGGCAAGTGTTTCCCCTCAATAGGCCTCAGTTTCCCCATCTGTAAAATCAAGGGTTTGAACTAGATGACCTCTAATGACACTTTCAACTCTAGATCTATGATCCAATGAATTGAAACCCAGCTGCCTGACACATTCCATTGGACAGCTTCTTCCATGTTGACCTTGCTCCATTATTCAACACTATTCAAGCCCATATGGTCAGCCAATAACAAATACACTTGCTTATTCTATCATCCAGCCTACATCTCTCTATATTTTCCACAAAGACCTGGTGAAAAACTTTGACATAATGAAAAACAACGCCTTGCGGACCTCCAGGTAGGCTGTCAGTAGAATATTCTTGTTCTACAATTCCGGTAACCTCATAAAAAAGAAAAAGATGAAATTAGTCCATCAGTTCTTATTCTTAATGAATTTGCATTGACTTATCATGCTCACTATTGCTCTTTCTAAGAGTTCACAAGCCACTCTTTTTATAATCCTGCCTAGAATTTTTCTAGAATTGATATCAAGCTCCCCAGACAATAGTTTGAAGAATTTACCTTCTAACTTTTTTTGAAAATTCAGACAAAAATCTTATTTCACACTTTGTACACCTCTCCCCACCTGAATTCTACAAACACTCAAACCAAATTTTAGCTATAAGCAATACCTCCTTTGATTATCTAGAGTAAAAAAGTAAAAACCTATTTTTTTTCTTTTGTTTGGTTAGCCAAAGTTAAGAGTGAGAGAGGGAGGCTCAAGTAATTCTCTGATGCAAAGATAAGATCAAAATGCTTACTACCCAATATAGCTTTTCAATCTTTTAGTTAAAATCAGGAAGCATTTATTAGGCACCTAGTGGGTTCAAAACACAGTGCTAGGTACTACAGTCACAAATACAAAAATGGAAAGTATTCTTGGCAATCATTATTAATTCATACATTTCTATAATGCTTTCAACTGTGAAGATACAAGGAGAAGCAGCATGAAATTTTAGAAGGAAAACTGTAAGCAAATTTCTAAAATAACAAGATAATAAACTAAAAAGAAAAGTCAAGAAAAATGAAAGTAAACTGAGACTTTTTCCAATGGCAAAGTCAGGTGGAGTGAGTGCACTATGTTCCTACAATAGCTAGAAGTATTTCATTGATTTTTCCTTTGTTCTCTCATAAAAGTGTGTGTAAGGGATGTAGAGGCAATCGTTTACACATTATATTCCCTGTAACAATCACAAAAATGGTTTTTCTCCCCTTTCCCCTAAATCCTTAGCAGTTCGAAATTGTCTCGTGTCTTCCCTGTGCCTGTTCATTTGTAAATGGTCCAGAGGCTGTGCTCACCTATGAATTGGTCAGTCAGTAACTTCTATGCAAGCTGCCTTTAAAGGTTTTGAAAGGTTTATAAGGGAGCTCACACAAAAAGCAGAACTGGCCATAACTTCACTTAAATATTTCAAATGCACTTCTCCTAATTTGCATTCACAAATCAACCCAACAAGTTTCAAAATTTCTAACTTGGAGTTGGCAAAATAGTAAAAAAAAAAAAGAATGATAAATGATCACGTGACTATTCTAAAAGCCACCTGGGGCTGCTCTCATCCTTGAGGGAAGTAACCTCTTCAAAGGGGAATGCTATTGATCTCCAGATCAAAGAAAAGGCAGAGGAAAAAATCCACACAAATCTTTCACTCCATTGTGCACTACTTTCCATTAAAAAAAAAATAGCACAGTGCACTTGTGGCAATAGCTCTCATTCTGTGTTGCTATATAACGTTCCTTTGTATCATTAGAGATACAGCTGCTGTAAGTTTTACAGGGCAGACAATTTATTTTTCTATAATAGAATACTTTTCCCTCGATTCGATTCAGAAAACACAAATTAAGCACTTACTATGTGCAAAACCCTGTGCTGGTCACTGGGGAAGAAAGTTTAAATAAAACAGGTGGGAAGCTTGAAAGGGTAGAATGGAGCATGACTCTAAACTCCTCAAGGTCAGAGATGGCATTAGCATGTAGAGACTTAATGTGGGAATACAACCCCACTGAGGCAGCTGGGGGAATTGTTCCATTTTGGAATATCACCATCCAAATAGATTAAGGAGTTCTTGACCTTTTTGGTGTCATAGGTCCCTTTGGCAATCTAGGGAGCCTAGAGACTCCTCAAAATGATGTCTTTAAGTAATTGAAGAAGATACTAAATTTCAGTTAGAGGTTAGTGAAAATAAAGATGAATTTTTTCCACATTCAAGCTCACAGTCCCTCTGAAATTTAATCACATCCTCCCAAGTTAAGAACCCAAATTAAAGGTTTTCTCCTTCCTCAGCTACTTATTTTCGTATACACAACAAATATGGAGCATTACTGAACAATTCCTGATTTTCTGTACAGTGGGTACTCAATAGCATAGATGTTGGTCATAATCAGTATTTTTCTTGCTCAGTAAAACTGGATTTATTAAGCACTAGCTAACAGAACTGTTTTCAAAGTTAGGAAGCCCTCAGTTCAAGTTCTATCTCTGACAAATGCTGCCTGTATCACCCTGGCCAATTCACTTAATTTTAGGCCTCACTCCCACCCCCAACCCCACCCCCAGGCAATTTTATAAGGCTACAAGTTGCAGAACAAGTTGTATAGTTAGGGAAGCACCTGTATAAGATGATTCTAGAGATAAGATTTCGTTCTCTGATGAATTTTCCCTACCCTATATCCTTCCCACATCCCACTGACATTTCAATGTTATGGTTTAATATCCCTTCACTTTAAGGCTTTGATTCTGCTTGAAATGCAAATAAGCCTAGCAGGGATAGCAATCTGTACAATTATCAGTCATTTATAGCTTGGAGGATTTGAGATAGCTTTGTTAGGTGTGGAGGAGGAGTGATGGGAGAGAAAGCCTGAGAACCTTGAAAGTATGGGGAAGGACAGGATAATAGATGAAAACTTTCCTGACTCCACATTTTGGGATTATCACTAATAGTGGAAATTATATGGAAGAGGGTAGGCAAAGTATTTCTCAATCCAGGGAGAGAATCAATTTCTCAATTCTGGCTGAGCAAGGGACAGGAGGTCTGCAGTACCTGTCATGTCAACTACTCTGAACACTTGGAGAAGCAGGTCTTATCGTGGCTAGAACAGATGACCCCTTGAGGTGTTTTCATTTCTAGAATTCTTTGATTCTGTACCAGGCTAATAGCATTGATTATATTATTAAAAGATAACAAGCAGATCCACTAGGCAAGCATCAGAACTAATTGAGCCTGGTTTGCTATAGATCAGTGTCTTCTGATCCAGTAATTTGTGAATTGAATGAAACCGAAGATTTGCACGTGTTTAACTTTCTTAGACTAAGGTGCTGGCCCATTCTTTGGATTCTCTTCTGCCCTGGGCAGAACCAAAACAAAAATTAAAATCATAGATGTGCCTAACAACCATTCTCCTGAGTAATTTAAAAAATAGCATTCATGCACCAAATAAGGCTGCTAGGTGGCGCAGTGGCTAGAGCACTGGGCTCAGAATCAGAAAGACTCATGCTCATGAGTTCAAATTTAACTTTAGACACTTACTATCTGTGTGACCCTGGGCAAGTCATTTAAATGTCTTTGTCTCAGTTCTTCATCTGTAAAATGAGCTGGAGAAGGAAATGGCAAACCATTCCAGTTTCTTTGCGAAGAAAACCTCAAGTGGCATCACAGAGGTGGACACAACTGAAATGACTCAACCACAACATTAAATGACAATCTCCTCTAAACCTATGTTTGCTGCTGCCAAATATATCAAGCCTTGGGGCAGCTAGGTGGCGCAGTGGATAGAGCACCGGCCCTGAAGTCAGGAGGAACTGAGTTCAAATCTGGCCTCAGACCAAACACTTGGCACTTAGTAGCTGTGTGACCCTGGGCAAATTACTTAACCCCAACTGCCTAAAAAACAAACAAACAAATATATATATATATATATATATATATATATATATATATATATATAGCCCTTCTCAGGGGAGAGACTGAGTTCAATTTTCTTCAAGGGGTCTGGTAATTGATACCCATAAATTAAGTGCCTGCTAGGTTAGGCTGTGCCATAGGCATCAATGATTGAATTACAGAAGTATAAATCTCTATCCTCAACTAGATTTCATTCTAATTGGGCTATACAACATGTTCATAGATAAGTTCATAGACAGGATATGTACTAAATAAATACAGTGATTAGGAAAGTCACAAACAACTTAGAAAACAAGGAAAGGCCTTTTGAGGGAGGTGACACTTGGACTAAACCCTGAAGGAAGCCAAGACCTCCAAGAAGTGAAAATGAGGATGAAGAACATTCCAGTCATGGAAGACAGCCTACAGAAAGGCAAAGAGGTAGAGATAGAATATCATATATGGGAAATAGCAAATTCATTTTGTCTGGAGTGTTGAGTGAGTGAAGGGATTGTCGTGTAATTATCCTGGAAAGATAAGCTAGAGCCAAGGGTTTTAAATGTCAAACATAGGAGTTTGTATTTTATCTTAAAGGCAAAGGGGAGTTACTGAAGTTTTTTGAGCAATGCAGTGACCCTATGGTCACACTTGAACTTCAGGAATATAAATTTACCAACTTTCTGGAGAGGTAGGACACTGGATAATGGGAGAACAATTGGAAGACTGCTGCAATAGTCCAGGAAAGAAGTGAAGAGAAAAGAAGTAACCATTATATGGTGGTTGTGATATGAATATAAAGACATGAGAAGAGGAAATCAATGAGGTTTAAGCAACTAATTGGTTATAGAAAGTAAATAAAATTGAAGAGTTGAGAAAGACTAGACAGAAGTAGAGAAGGTAAAAGGGGTTGACTTTGAGGAGTAAAGATAAGTTCTGATTTGGACATGTTGAGTTTAAGATACAATAGAACAGAGGCAGCTAGGTGGCATAGTGGATAGAGCACTGGCCCTAAAGTCAGGAGGACCTAAATTCAAATCTCACCCCAGACAACTGTGCACCCTGGGCAAGTTGCTTAACCTCAATTACCTAAAAAAAAGAAAAAATAGAACATCCTGGTGCAGATGTCAAGTAGCAGTTGGAGATGTAGAACTAGAAAGCAGGATCAAGATGAGGATTAGGTAGTGTAGTTTTTATATATAGTGTAGATGAATTTATCTGTATGAATATAATGGTGATTGAATCCATAGAAACCTCTGAGATCAATCACCAAAAGAGAGTGTAAGGAGAGAAAAAAAGGTCCTCAGGAGTGCACCTACAGAGAGGGATGAGAACATGGATAATAAAACTGCAAAAAAAGTCCAAGGAAGACCATTCCTTCAGGTCAGAAGAGCTCCACAATAGGGCAGCATTACAAGGAAGGACTATCCAGGAGAAAATAGTTCAACCTGTTTCAGAGAGGTAAAGAAAGGCAGTGACTGAGAAATAAGCTTTGCAGTTAGGAATAAAGAAATTATCATTGGCCTTGGAGAGGGCAGCTTCTATCAAGACATTGGAATAGAGCTAGATAGTAGATGATAGAGAAATAAGTGGAAGATGATTAATAAATCATCAAATATTTACTGAACACCTACTAGATGCCTTGAGAGTTACAAAGAAATATAAGGCACCGTCCTTGCACTTGCAGACCTTAGAATATGGGCAACTAACAGAAATATATAAGAGCAAAGGCCATTTCCCAATAGATAAATGGTCAAAGGACATAATAGTCAGAATTTATGTAGTGTTTTAAAGTTTGCAAAGTGCTTTACATACATTATCTCTTTTGATCCTCACAACAACCCTGTGAGGTAAATGTTATTATCTCCATTTTACAGATGGAGAAACTGAGGCTGGGAGAAGTTATGTGACTTACCCAGGATCATTCAGCTAGTAAATATATGAGGTGGAACTCAAACTAATCTTCCAGATTACAATTTACAGATTACACTCTAGCCACCATCCCACTTAGCAGTATCTAACCAGCCATTTTCAAAAGAAAAAAAATTAACAACCATATGAAAGAATTCTCCAAATCACAAATTATAGGGAATATGCAAATCAAAATCACTCTGAGGTTTCATGTTATACTCAGTAAATTTTCAAAAATGACAAAATATGGGAATAATCAATATTGAAGGAATTATGGCAGGACAGGCACACCAATGCACTGCTGGTTTAACTGAATTGATTCAACCATTCTGGAAAGAAATTTGGAATTATGCAGATAAAATGGCTAAAACATCCATAGGCAGAAGGTCAATGACAAAAAAAAAAGAAAGCTCTTACACCAAAATATTTATAGCAGCAGCACCTTTTTATAGTAGCAGTGATCTGGAAACAAAATAGATGGTCCTCAATTGGTAATGGCTAAATAAACTTTAATACATGAAAATTATATTGCTCTAAGGAATGATGAATACATATGAACAAATGAAAATTAAAGTCAGCAAAACTGGAAAAAATATGCACAATGACTACAACAATGTAAAAGGGAATAATAAAAACAAAACAATCAATCTGAATGCCTAGAAATTCTGAATACCTAGAAACCAAGTTTGACCCTAAAGAAGAGATGTGAGAAGGTACCTTACTACTATGTCTTTGCATAGGTGAGGGCACTGGGTGCAGAACACTGCATGTAACAATACATACTTTTGGTGTGTTAGTTTTTCTAAACTTTTTTTTCCTTTTTTTATTTTTTGTCATAAGGGATGATCCTCGGGGAAGAGGAGGAGACAGAATATATTGGAAAAGGTAGGTGATATGAAAAGATATCAATGATATATTTTCTTTTTTAAAAAAAGGAAATGGAACCAAGGTTGTTGATGGACCTTGAATGTTCTATTTCCCTAGAAGCATGGCTATGCTTAGTGCAAATAACTATTGTAAGAGAGGGACTGAAAAATCATACTCAGCCCTTTTCCTGTCAAATTTATACCATCTATACATAAATACTTGTGCTGCCCCATATAGGCTCAGTAACTCCTTGTCACAGAGAGTTGTTGTGGGGGGTGGAGGAGAGGAAGAATGTTATAAATATAACAGATATTTTTGACTGGAGATGCAGAACTCATCAAACTTTTTTCTTTGTACTAGAGGTATGATTTAATCAGCAGAAGGAATTCCCAGCAAAGACACTCCCTCTACCTATGGGGTCAGCACCTGTTCCACAACAGTCTTAGAGAATTGCTTGGGGCAATGATAGGTTAAGTGATTTGCCCAGGATCACATAGCCAATGTGTCACAGGCTGGACTTGAATTCAAAGTGCCCTCATTCCAAAACTTCTATCCATTACTATCTCAAAATATGTCTACCTTAATGAAAAGGAGAAGGTTGAAGAGGACAAGGATGAGAAGGTATTTTTGTATGCCGCTAGCAGCCACTGGCCTTCAAGTTTGACACCTCTGGTATATATAGTTGGATTTGCTGGATATAACTGTAGGTGTTTTATCTCTGAGATGGAGTCTATGAGACAGATAAGGACTAGGAATAGTTAAATATCAAAATACATACTATGAACAACATAGTTGTCAAATGAACCCAATGACAGCGTCAATAAAGAAGCATGGAACAAATGTCTGAGCCGTGGGAATTGTTTTATAGAAATGGAAAGGTTCATGATACTGAGTTGGATCAGGTCATTGTCATTCGAAATTACATAGTGTTTATCCTTAAGAAGCCCAGATTTACAGTTTAATGCCTATTATGCAATGAAATAGTAGAAACTGTGCAACATAAACACTGCAGGTAGTAATACTGTTATTTAATTACAAAAAAAATTTCTACCTGTGCAATAGTCCGCTAGATACTAAACAGAATAATAGCAGCACAGTGATTTCCTCAGACCACATGAACATCACTAAAAATGCTGAAAAGAACAAGTTAAGGATGATAACAACAATAATTCAGGGTTAGGTTATCACCGTCAGACCTACAAAAAGGTTATCCCTTAAGTAGCCCAAACTCATTCATTAATGAATGTTACGCCAGAAAAGAGGCAGCATGGCATAGTGCATGTGTGCGGAACCTAAGGATTTGTTCTGTAAAATTTGGATTCAGTCAAAAGGCTGCACTTAAGGATTTAGAAGGCCACAGGTTCGCCACCCCTGGTATAGTGGATAGGGCATCGGACTTGGGAGTCGGGAGAAATTGGTCTCCAATCCCACATCAGACACTTGGTAGTTATGTGACCCTGAGTAATAAGATCTTTTCCTACTCTAAATTTATAATCCTATGAAATGTTAGAAACTGCAATACATCATTGCAGATTGCATAAATTTAGCACCTACTGAATGCCTGGCACATGTGACTTGGTATTCAAAATTATACATCAGAAGTTCGCTACCTTTTTATTAACCAATAGATGACAAATCCTTGAACTTCAAATATAGACCTTAATATATCCTGGAAAATGCAAGGAATAAATTCTACTGGAAGTAGACCATTATCACAATCAAAACTATTGCCCATAATTGCTTAGACATACTGTCACATGATCATTAAATTTAAGAATGTTTTTAGAAGATATCTCCACACTATCCACTCTCCAAGCTATACAGAAAAGCTTTCAAAATGTAGAGATAGCAGAAGAAATCAAAATCACATGGGAACAGGCTGAATCACACACCATTCCCATTATCTGCCACTTGAGTTGTCCCAAAGATGCTTTCAGTGAGCTTACAGAAGCTGAATTTACAGCCCAATACTTTTTATTCAATTACAAAAAGCAGTTATTTTATCTACCTTTGCAACTGTCTGAAGACATTAAATAACACAAGTAATAGTCAGATAGTGATTTTTCCCCAAGACTGTTCCTATCTGAATACCATTGAAAAAGATGAGATGAACAATAACTCACATTTGTGTGGTGCTATAAAGTTTGAAAAGAAATTTATTATGTATAAAATGTGAAATTATGCCTCCATGCATAGCTATTTTCAATATTTAAATCATCTTAAGTTTCTCCATTTTGCTCTAAGACTTCCCTGCCCTCTTTGTCCTGCCTTCCCAAGTCTCCCAGAACTGGCAGTCAGATACTCTATCAAAATGTCAAAAATCCAAAAATGTCCAGTGGACGAGTCATTTTGGGAAATGCTGTTATTAAATAATAAAAATTGAATACAGCATTTCTGAGGATGGGGCCATCTTTAAAGCTCTACTAGGCAAAACACACACATCTTCCTCCTCCTCAAAGTCTTCATCTAGTTAATATCAGGTTAAAAATAAACATCAAGAATGACCTTGAAAGCAAAAAAGAATAGCAAATAGGTTGATAGGCTAACTGTGGGTTTGTGCTGAAGGGAAAGGGGAATAAGATTTCCAGGCAATCAGCCTAAATCCCCCAAGCACTGGTGAATGTTTATGAATTGACTGTTTTTGTTTGTCTTTCATTTTCTCAAAAAGAACCAGTGACATCACGAGGTGATGTCTTGACTTGCTCATGAATTGGATTTAAGGCAGGCAGAGGTGCGCAAAGTCCAAAGCCTCACTCTCTCTTCCAGAGTCATTGAAGTCCAGTGGCAAGACAAGTTAGGACGACTAGCGATGGCCCAGGATACAGAGGATGACCTTGGCATCTTCAATGTCTGACTAGTTTTAGCCGCTTTCATGGTTGTTGAAACAAATCATTCTCATTTCCCCTTTCACTGGGGGAAGTCTTCATATGCTTGGGGTAGACATCTGCCTAATTCACCCACAGGTTTAAGGCCTATCAGCTACCCTCAATCTGGTTTAGTCCATTGCCAAGATAGTTTTACTGTGGTATGGGAGCTGCACATTCTACAGCTTCTTAGAGTCACAGGTGAGAGTTGGGTGATTGGTTGAACACCAAAGGTGGATGGGCAGCCCTGTAAGAGGCTTGGCAAGCCCTCACACAAGAAGTGCTAGCTTAATATGCCATACAACCAGCATGGGTTGACTATATAAACAAGTAACTCAGCTCATGGAACTATCTCCTACTCCTCCACTGCCTGGGGCTTGCCTCCTAGAATCACTGGAATCACTGGCAGGCCAGACATTCAGTTAGTTAACCTTTCCTTATTACCTCCAAATCTACCTCAGGGATTATGGTCTTTCAAGACTGTTCATGGTCAATTAGTCTTCTGCAGCCTCCAATATTGGGGCAAATCATTTAACCTCTGTAGGCCTCAGTTTATTCACCAGTAAAATGAAGTATGGATATCATTCTAATTTGTCATAGGATAGAGATCATTTTACCTGGGATGAGAATAGTGTAGAAAATAAAAGAACTAAGGAGGGCAGGCAGTGTAATCATGGAAGACTTCCTGGAAGAGGTGAGTTTTGAGGCAAATTTTGAAGCAACTAAAGGATATTGACTGAGAAAAAGTAAGCAAGGAAACTATCAGAAATGAAGAGTGGGGTGATTTAAAATATAGTACACTATCTTTTCAAATTCACAAGTGAAAATAATATCCATAGGCTTTCAGAGGAAAGAAAAGAGAGAGAGGAAAGTTTCCAGGATTATGTAACTGTAACTGAGTAGCACTAGAGAGCCCTGATAAATTCTAAAAAAATGACCAGTAGAACCAAATTCAAGAACCAAGTAAAGGTATTTGAGAGAGAGAGAGAGAGAGAGAGAGAGAGAGAGAGAGAGAG
>NW_020954594.1:26013822-26074790 GCF_900497805.2 Vombatus ursinus | reverse complement strand
GAGAGAGAGAGAGAGGGAGAGAGAGAGAGAGAGAGACAGAGAGAGAGAGAGAGAGAGACAGAGAGAGAGAATATGGGGAAATGACAATGGGAGATTGGAAGGGGACAGAGAAAATAAATATAAATGAAAAAGAAAAAAATGATTTTTTTTTCATTTAGAATTTGATAACCATTTTTAAAATCATGCAAAGAGACCCGTGGGCATCAGGCAATGATTTTGATCATAAATGTAACCCTGTCAGTGTGTCTTGCTTTTCTCATTCAGCCTTAGTTCCCAAGTGAATTTTATCCTCCCAGGGGTGGGGAACCTGAGGGCCTTGAGGCTGCAGATTCCCCACACCTGTCCTAGCTTCCCAAAGAAAGAAATGAGGAGATGGACTATGGCAATGAAGCAGAAAGCAAGGGGTAGACGCCATGGAGAGCCTGTGATCATTCTGAGCACTGATAGAAATGAAGAGCCACTGTAAAGACAACACATGCTTCCAGTAGGGGCTATCACATATGGCTTCATCTCAGCTAGGGGAGGCAGTGAGGTATGGAGAAAACAGCTAGACTTGGACTCAAATTCAAATTTTACCTCTTCTTTCTCGGGTGACTTTGGTGCATTAGCCTGCCTATTGATCGCTGCTAATGCCAGAATTAAAAGGTGGTGGAAGTGATTTGCATGAGAGACTTATGAGGCCAGAGACGTTCACTGAAGGACAGTAGCCAGGTATCACATGGAAATTATCAACCCCAGCATTTCCTGTATCCTGGGAATGGCAGCTCCATCCATCATAGGCATCCCTAAGGCTAGGTTCCTGCATTCCAAGGTATTTTGTGAGCCTCACTCTATCCCATGAGCCTGGTAACATATGGGATACTGTGTCAAGCTTGAACCTAAGCCTAAGCAGCTCGCACTGCATCCTGGGCCACGTCCAGTTGTCCTGATCTATATCTCGCCACTGGACCCAGATGACTCTGGAGGAGAAAGTGAGGTTGGTGACTTTGCACAGCCCTCCTTCACTTAAATACGATTCATTTGCATGTCATGGCATCACCTCCCTGATGTCATGGTCATCTTCAAGAACAAAGGACAACAGCAAGCCTAAATCTAAGCCTCCATCAAAGGAGATGCTTTTCCATAGTGTAAAGGTACTAGAAAATGTTCTCCTGACATTTCTTTTGTTAGAGGTGTAGGAGAAGAAAGCTGTGCCTGGGGGAAATGACTTATCTGTAAGAGATGCCCTTAGGAGCTGAGGGTGCCTGACACCCTAGGACTATGGACTCAAGTCTTCCAAGCTAATAGTTTAAAGGACTATTATCCTTCAGCAACCCTCTATAATCATCTATAAAATGAAGGGCTAGATGACCTTGGAAGTCCCTCTGAGCTCTAAATCTATGGCTCTAAAATGTCTGAGGCCCCTTTGAGCCCTTAGTACTTACTTTATTGAAAAGATTCTATGATACTATGAGAATATAATTAAAACATAGTTAACCTAGAGACCAAAGTCCAGAGAGTAGGAATACCTAATTTACCTTCCCATTATTGAGGTGTTCCATATAAGAGAAATTTCCAGAAAACTGTAGTAAATCCCATTGCCTTAAGTGCTAGAATGTTTCCTATTTTAGCCTTTCTTAGGTTAAATCTAAGCTTTTTCAGTACGCTACACATTTCCCCATTTTCTTAAGCAGAAGCTACATAATTCAAACTTTATTTAAATGAATGTGATTTAAACATTTCTTAATGACCCAGGAACATTACAGAATTTCAAAGATGGAAGGAACTTCAGAAATCTTCCATTCCATTACCTACCTGAACAAGATTACCTGACAAGTGGTCGGTCACTCTCTGCCTAAAGGCCCCTACAGATGCAGAGCCCACTACAACTATTTATTAGACTGGGTTAGAATAAAGTAGTTTTTCTCTTTTCCCCTGGGCTATTAACTGTCACTTTTGCAGTCAAATTCTGTCCCCATCCCCCTTTTAATTTGTTGCTTCTAATCTGCTTCAAAGCAGAAAAAAAATCAGTTAATCAAAGTTGCTGGAATTGTATGTAAATTAAGAGTCAATAAACCTTGAATGGAAGCCCCAGGGCCTTTCCTAGAAAGTTAAAATCTAATGGTTTTAGTGCAACCGCTCCTCTGAGATTATCTTTGCTTACTTCCAGATTCCCATCAATGTTCAAGGTACCTGAGGTTCCAGGAATCTGACCTCACACCGAAGCGGGATGTTACTTAATAACGATCTAGCGAGACAGAACAAATGTTCTTTCTACGGGATTCCATAGGCACAAAAGACACTCTGATTGTTAGGCATAATAGTAAAACATAATCCTGGAGTTAGATATGAATTTCTCTTTCTTCCACTGAAAAACCTAAGAATAGTTTTTTCACTTGCTATTGGAATAAAGAGAACAATGTGTTCTGAACCAGCCTCCCCTGCCAACACTGCGGTCTCCCCCATACGTTTCTCCGCATGATAAAATGATGAGAATAGTGACTGATTTGAGTCTCCACAGCATTCATCTCAATGTAATCCTCATTGTTGTTAGGGGATAGGAAGCAGAGAGGAAAAGGGAGTTGAGACTCTCTGATCTAACCTGGCCTTTTTTAGTTTCAAATTTCCAGGTGGTAATGGTGTTAACTGAAATGGTACTGGAAGTTGGAGAGACAAGAAGAAGATAGGAGATAGAAGTTTCATCAAGTCATCTGACATTCATCTGGCAGACAAGTAATCTGATTCAATGATGCTCTTTATTTTGTCTCCTGCCCTCTGTCACTCAGCACCCCCTGACAGGCTCAAGTTATCCCAGGGCAAGATCTCTATGCCTCTCCCCCACACAGCATAGAGGCACACCTGCAGGTCAGGAAGCTGCTACTAGTGGGTCATTGTAAGCTGAGCTGTGCCTTAAACAGTGACTATTCCCCTTGGGTGGTGTGTCAGAAGGCCATTCCTATGATGTGTTTTGTTGCCTAGATCTTACCCCTTGCCTCCATCTATTCCCACAGATCTATTGTCAACCCTGGGTCTCACTTGGAGAAGGGATACTTCTTTGGTCCTGATCTAAGTATCTCCATAACAGTCAGTCCACAGAAAGAGACTCTGCCATGTATGTCTTTGTCCTGCCCATCTTCATGTCTGTCCCCTACTCTATTATTTCCAAAGGTTCAGAGACCTTCCCTATCCACAAACAGTAAGCCCTAAGAAGAATCCTTTCTAGGGTACAACCAGTTGTTGTATCACAGTTGTGTAGGGCCACAGAATATGTGCCACATCCCCAGCATTCTCTCCTTATATTCTCTGCTGGTGACTTTGTTTACTCAGAAATAATAATAATATAAATATTTATATAGTGTTTTAAGTTTTGCAAGACTCTTTACATCGATTATCTTGTTTGATTCTCCCTATAACCCTGGAGCTATTATTAAATGCTATTATTATGCACATTTTAAGAGAAGGAAACTGAAGCTAATAGAAGCTAAGTGACTTCCCTAGGGTCACAAAGCTAGTAAGTATCTGAGGCAATTCCTGACTTCAAGTCCAGAGCTCTATTTTAGCTACTAAGGTAAGAGAAAGAAGGTGATTCTGAGTATATGTTAACTATGGAAAAGACCAAAGATTAATATACATAAGCCTGTTCACAATATTCACTTCTACCATGGCTGTGGCAAAACCCTTCCCTCTTTTAATATGCACCACTCTCAAGATGCATGTTTCCTTTCAAAAATGTTTCTCTTCCTTTCAGTAATGTTGCCTGTAATGTTATTGTATTAACTTGTTAAGGAAGGCACTGTGGCATAATAGAAAGAGCACAGGATTGAAAGATTGAGTACTTGGTTTCAAATAGCAGCTCTACTCCTTATGTGACTTTGAGCAAGAAAAGGAATCTCTCTCTGGGCCTCAGTGTCCTTGTCTATGAAATAAGGGTAGGGAGAACTAAATTATGTCTAAGGTCCCCAATTCAAGATTCTGTGAGCCTATGAACCCAGCTTTCCCTTCCTTCTCTCAGTGCAGGGCTCAGCTGCTCTACAGTCTTGCTGACCAAGCCAACTCTCTAAGACCCTAAGCTCAGGCTTCATTGCCTTCAAAACGACTGAGCTTTCACCAAAAGCCAGGGAGATGGAGCAAAGGGAACAACTTCCTCAGTCATTTTTTTGCTCACTGTGCCCAGCTCTAATAAAGGATAAAAATAAGGAGAGAAGAAAACAAGTGAGGATTGGCATTGAGTCTCATAGATCTATTTGGCTTATCATTAACGCAAAATCATCCAAGGTTGGGGACTCTAGCTCAAGGAGGCACAGAATTTCAGAACCGGAAACAACTTTCAAAAGCATTTGGTCTAAGTCTGTCATCATACATGTAGAGAAACCAGGAGAAAGATCAAAAAAATACCCAGCTGTTATATGTCTCTGAGGAGGGATGAGACACAAGACCACCAGCCTTTTCAGTCTTTCCCAACCAGCTCAGCCATTATGATTTGCATAGAACAGAGGAGCATCAAGCACTGGAGATTAAAAGTAACTTCCTCACCACAGTTTCATTTAGCTACTTCATTTGAGGAAGTAGAGCCCCAAGAATTTGGGAAATTCTTGCCCCTCCAGGGTTATACGACTCAGGAGGACCTGAGTTCAGATCCGGCCTCAGACACTTGATCACTTGATACTTACTAGCTGTGTGACTCTGGGCAAGTCACTTAATCCCAACTGCCTTGCAAAAAAAAAATGCTATAACCTTCCTCCAAAAGAAAATGGTTAATTAATCCCCATGACCCTGGTTCTAGAAGTTTCTAGAAGAGTCAGTTTGAGACTGAAGAATGGTAATACTCTCATTATCTTATTGCTATGCTATTTAATTTAATACCTTCACTAGCAAAACCATTAGCAGGGTTTTTTTGAGTCATGATTTAGAAAAGACTTTAACCTACAAAGTACCCACTTACAACCTGGGATGGCTTTCTAGGGGCCCATGGGTGAAGAGAGTGACAGATTTTACAGACAAATAAAGAAACAAGCTAAAAAAGGTTAATTACCTGACTGCTCCAAAGCATCCAAATGCATTAATCTATAACCTCTTGCCCTTTATTCTCTATAGAGACTGTTACTTAGCCTTTTCTGTGTCATGGACCCCTTTGGTACTCTGATATAGCATATGGTTCCCTTCTCAGAATAATATTTTTATAAAATTAAATACATGGGATTACAAAGGAAATCAAAGGTTAGGGAAAATAAAGATGTTTTTTTTTTTTCCATCAAAGTTCACAGACCCTTGGAAATCTTCCCAGAGACCCATGTTAAGAACCTCTGCTCTAGTACTTAACTTACTGAAAGACTCGAGGACTCTTTAGAACAATAGTCCTTAAAGGAAAACTATTAACATCATCTTTTTTGGTGCTGCAGATGGGACTCAAGGTAATAAGCTTAAATGACAGTAATCAGGACTCAGGCTAGACAATAAAAAGAACTCTAAATATAAATCAAAATGTGCTTGAATGTCTACTTTGGTCTCCTATAGAGTTTCCTTTTATGGAGTTTTGTTTTTGTTTTTTAAGAAAAAAGGTAAATAGCTCTCTTTGATCATGGTTTGGACATGGGATATCAATCATTCAATCAATAAGTATTCAATAAATGCTTACTGTGTATCAGATACTTTGCTTAGCAAAGGATAAAAA
Source organism: Vombatus ursinus (assembly GCF_900497805.2). Lineage (NCBI taxonomy): Eukaryota > Metazoa > Chordata > Mammalia > Diprotodontia > Vombatidae > Vombatus > Vombatus ursinus. The sequence goes on along the minus strand of NW_020954594.1, from coordinate 26,069,140 downwards.
GAAAAAGAAAAAGAAAAACTAGACCTTGTCCTCCAAGAATTACATTCTAATGTGGGAGACAACACGCATACAATCAAGGGCATCCTACAAAAACTTCAGAAAAAAATGAAGTCTTCAGGGGCTAAAATAAAGAGACATTGAAAGATAAAAGGGAATGTCTTCAGTCACAAAATAGACTTTGCCCACTCTAGGAAGGGCTGAAAAATTGAAGACTTTATTTGCATGTGAAGGGGCCAATAAAACAGTGAGTGCCTCTAAGGCATAGACTTCATACCTTAGTCTCCAGCTATTCAGTCACATAAGGTTCCCAATGAAGAATGGGAGGTAAAAAAAAATGACTGAACTGAAACTAATTGCTCAAACATGACATGATATGACTTATGGAGGGAAGACACCTTCAAGTCAGGAAGAGTTTGTCAATAGGACAAGCAAGCATTTTCCTGTCTAGAGCTGAGGTTCTGATGAGTAAAAGGAAAGAAGCTTCTGTTGATCTCAGGGGTCATTGCCCTAGTTGAAGGAGTTTTGTAGTACTCAAGTTGAAAAAAAGTTCTGTAATGCCCTAGCTGAAAAGTATAGTGCCACCAAGCCCAGCCAACTGCTAGTGGTAGGCAAAGACTCTAGCTATGCACTGAACAGTGGAGTAACTTGTAGCAAACACTATAAGAATCTTCTGGAGAGAGAAAGAACATAGAGGCGTTAGAGTTCCAGAGCTGTGTGTTGCATTGGCCAGTTGTGTCTCATTATCACAATAATGTAAGTTTGCTCCCGTTGTTCCTCCCTCCTGGACTCTGTATTTGTGGGAAAGTTTGGCTCTGGTTAGCTGAAATGCTATGCCATTGAATACATGCCTCGACTAAAGAAATTAGAACACTAGCTGATTGCTAAGCACATTGGTGGGGTGCTCATGAGCTAGAATTTAGGAGAACAACCACTGGCAGCATTACCTCAAGAATACTGGGGCACTATTCCTCTAGGGACCCAACGAGCTAGTGATGGGCAAATGACTAGCAGCTAAGGGGTATGAGAAAGGCATCTTGCAGAATGTTATTTTGAATTGAGTTTCCAAGGAAACAATGGATTCTAAAAGGCAGAGGTGAGGAAGGAGAGTCTTTTAATCCATAGGGTTCAACCTGCACAAAAGCATAGAGAAAAGAGACAGAGTGTCATCTGGGAGGAAAAGCAAATAGGTTCATGGGACTAAAGCACAAGGTGAGTAGAAGGGAGTAATGTATAAGAAGACTAGAAAGATAGGAAGCGGCCAGGTTGTAAAGAGCTTTAATGTCCTATGGAGGAGTTTCTATTTGATCCTCAAGGTAATGGAGAGTCATTTATAGAATAGGGAGGAAGCATGGTCACCTTGTCAGCAATGCAGAGAATAGTGTGTGGAGAGAACTGAGACAGGAAGATCAGTTTAGAGGCTATTTCAGGAGTCCAGGTAAGAAAGAGGTGGTGAGAGAGCTAAACTAGGCTGGTAGCTGTGCTAAAAAGAGAAGGGAATGTATCTAAGAAATGTTGTGAAGAAAGAAAGAACATGATTTTGAAATACATATGTGTGTATTTGATTATATATATGCAATAAGTGAGAGTGAAAACTCAAGAATGACACTGAAGCTGTGAACCTGAGTGACAAGAAGGGTCATGGTACCCTTGACAATAATAGCAAATTCAGAAGAGAAATAATTTTGATGTGACAGATACTGAGTTCTATTTTGGGCATGGTGAATTGAAGATGTAGAATGGCTAACTGGTAATTTAGGCTGTATAGATAGATTCAGGAATCATCTGCACAGGCATAATTAAACACCTTAGAGCTGATGAGACCATCAAGTGGGAAAGTTCAAAGTAAAAAGAAAACCTAGGACAGAAACTTGGGAGCCTCCCATAGTTAGCAGGCATGACATAGATGGATGTCAGTTACAGAGGCTAAGAAAGAGTAAACAGACAGGTAGGAAGAGAACCCAGAGATATCAGTGTCATGAATAGGCAGAGAGGAAAGAGCTTCTAGCAGGATAACTTACCATGTGCTCCAAAGAGTTAAAAAATAAAAGATAAGGGTTGAAAAAATACCATTAGATTTGCCCATTAGATATCTCCAGTAATTTTGGAGAGGACAATTTCACTTGAATGATGAGGTTAGAAGTCAGAATGGATTTAGTGTGAAAGGAGAGGAAGTGAAGGCACTGACTATAGAAGGATTTTTTTTTCAAGGAGTTAAGCTGAGAAGAAGAGAAGAAAAATAAGATGCTAGCTAACTGGTGGGCATAGTTTGATCTAGTGAGGGTTTTTTTAAGGATGGCAGAGACTTGCTTGTGTTTGTAGACAGAAGGGAAGGAACTAATGAATAGAGATTGAAGATTAGAGAGAGAATGGGATAACAGTCGAGGCAAATGACTAGAGAAGATAGAAAAGGATAAGATTAAGGATATATGAAGAGATGTGAGCCTTGGCAAGGAGAAGGACCACCTCTGTGTTGGAGATTGCAGTGAAGGAGATATCAAGGAGTGATATTGAAGGGATATGACATGAAAAGAAGGAAGAAGAGGGAGCTCTAAATGAACAGCCTCAGTTTTTTCAGTTAAGTGTCATGTCCTCACTGAGATGGCTTGGAACAGTTGCTATGGGAATGGGGGGTAGATTAAGGAGTAGAAAACCTGCCTTGCAGCAAAATTAGGTAACAAATTTGTAGTGAACATAGTCAGCATGGTTTTGTAATTTCCCCAATCTCTGTTTGGTAGCATGTGAATAGAAGCAAGAAGGCAGATAGAGGGGCAACTAGGTGGTGCAGTGGATAGAGCACCAGCCCTGAAGTCAGGAGGACCTGAGTTCAAATCCAGCCTCAGAACAAACACTGGACACTTACTAGCCGTGTGACTCTGGGCAAGTCACTTAACCCCAATTACCTAAAAAAAAAAAGGCAGATAGAAAGAATGATTCAAAATTGGGATTCGGCAGTGAATAAAGGAAAAGGGAAGTGAAAGTAGAAGACAGTATAGAAATGAACTGGCTCATCAAAAGGGTACAGATTGGAAAAATAAGGAAATGTAGTGAGAGCAGGAGTGACGGCTCAAAAAGCTGTTAAAGGGTGAAAAGATTGAAGGTCACAATGAGAATGAAAAATAAGTTAAACTTTACTTTGCCACAAGAGACCTCCTATGAAGTGGGGGAGACAGAAGAGGAGAAAGAGGGAGAGAGGGGAAGGAAAGAATGAAGGAAGGAAAAAAAGGAAGGAAGGAAGGAAGGAAGGAAGGAAGGAAGGAAGGAAGGAAGGAAGGAAGGAAGGAAGGAAGGAAGGAAGGAAAAATAAAGTTAGGACTGTAATATATAGGGAGAAATGGAATGATAAAAGATTATGATCAGATAAAGGAATTCAGAGTTCTCACACATAGGGGTAGAACATTTGTGGGTGGTGGGCAAGATCCAGTGTATGACCATCCTTTTGTGTAGCTGAGGTGGAATGAAGTCATGGGAGTTGAACAGAATGAGGAAACACAACCATGTATGTAGAAGTCCTCTAGTTTGAAGTCTGAAGCTATGTTGGAGAGACAGACTATGAGGCAGTCACTGAGCTCATTGAAAAAGGAGGAAGAATGTTAGAGATGATTGGAAGACAATGTAATGGTAATAAATGTGGATATGCTAATCCTCAAAGCCAGAGAGGTTACTACCAAAGCATTATAATAGAAATAAGGTCTGGTGTTGGCAATGGGGAGATGGATATGGAAATGGAAATGGGTATGCATTAGATGACCTTTGGAGATACTTCCTAACTGTAATTTAGTTATTTAGGTAGCAGCCTTCATAGAAGAAGGATGTAGACATTTTACATTGAGGAGTATTCCCACTATTTTTTTAAGTCAATGAATTTAGAAAATACAGATTGATAGAATATTTATTAAGCCTTTAAGTTATGGGGAAACAAATGAAAACATTCTGGACAGTCCCTGGCCTCAGGAGTTTACTTTCTAATGGGAAGACAAGACATAAGGGAGAGTGAGGAAGGATGGAATGAGAAGAGGGTATGTCTAGAAGTGCAGTGGAGGCTTGGAGCCCAACAAGATATAGCCAAAGCTGGACTATGAAAGCTCAGGGAGTTTTCAGGTGTGGAGTACCATTTTCTGGTCATATCTAATGAGAAAGGTGAAATAATGGCCAGACTGGGAATGTCTTGACTGCAAATGTATGGGGAGTGAGAAAGAGAAATACATTCCCCCTAGCATTATGCAGCAAATGAAATGGTCCAATTCTTCAGACTCCCAAATCAAATGCACCCTCCATCAACCACTAATGCCCCCTTCCTTACAGTAATAGGCACTAACTTGCAACATCTCTGGTCTGAAAGTCAAGTGCTTGGGAACATGAACAGAAAGGACATAAAAAGACAAATTAACCTGGGAGTCATAAAATCCTTGTTATTAAACTAATAATCAAAGCAAATGTAGCAGAAATCATTTGAAGAGGGAGAGTCTCCCCTCCCATCAATGTAAATTGGTTCCCAGGCTGTAAATGTTCCATCTGGCTCAGTGATTACGTGGCAGGGAGTCTCTGCAGGCACAAGGATGGATGATAGCCAAAGTGGCCTGAATTGACTGAACCCCAGGGTCCCAGCTTCACTGGAGTCTGATATGGAGAGACAGGATGAGCAGAGATTGAGGGAGGAAGATGAGGAGGATGGTAGGAAGAGCCAATTTCAGAAAAATAAATAAATAAAACTGGACCCTCAACATCTTCATGATATGCTCCTGGCATGTACTCTGACCATTCACTCCTGTCCTGGGCCCTGGCCCTCTCAGATACCACCCCTCTTCCTCTTTCCACAAATACATCTGGAAACAGTGACCAAATCCATGCTACCTTCCCTAGAAGTTATTAGATTAAACCAGGGGTGGGGAACCTGCAGCTCTTTGAATGGATTCAGTCAAAGGGCCTCACTTGAAGACCTAGAGGGCCACATGTGATCTTGAGGCCGCAGGTTTCTCACCCTGGATTAAACTCTCATTTAAATGTAAACTCCCCAAGGCCAAGGACTATCCAGAATTCTTTTATTTGTAACCTCAGAATTTAAGGGCTTAATAAATGCTCTATCAATCTATCCTCCTAAAGTTATTGAGTTTTAAAAAAAAATAGTGGATATAAACACTCACCAACATAAAATAATTTCTACATCCTTCTTCTATGAAGGCTGCTATCTAAATAATTAAATTATAGAGTTAGAAGGCACCTCCAAAGGTCATCTAATACCTTCAAAAAGTTGCTCTTCAATCAGTTGCCTTTCTCCAGTCAACATCTTTGCCATATGCCTGACCATGATGCCCCTGCTTGGCCACTGCTCCCCTGCTTGTCTTGTCTTCCCTTATTTGAATGCAAATTTCTTTTCAAAATTTTTTATTTTACATCATCTCAACTTTATTTTATATTATATTACATCATTTACATTACATCACATTAATTACATATAAAAACAATTTTGACATTCTTTTTTATAATTTTTAAGTTCTAAATTCCCTCCCCTCCCTACTCCTTGAGAAGGCAAGCATTTTGATATGGCTTATACATGTATAGTCATATAAAACATATTTCTATATTACTCATGTTGCAAAAAAGGACACAGACCCCCCCCAAAAAAGAGGGGGACAGGAAAAAACAAGAAAGTTTAAAAAGTATGCTTCAGTCTGCATTCAGACTTTATTTATCTGGAGGTAGATAGCATTTTTCATCATAAGTCCTTCAGAATTCTTAGATCATTGCTGAGAATAGCTAAGTATTGCTGAGGATAGCAAAGTCGTTCACAGCTAATCATTGTACAATATTGCTATTACTGTGTACAATGATCATCTGGCTCTGCTCACTTCACTTTGTTTATATAAGTCTTCTCAGGTTTTTCTGAAAGCATTCTGCTCATCATTTTTTATAGCACAATAGTATTCCATCACAATCATATACCACGTTTGGCCATTCCTCAATTGCTGGGCATCCCCTCAATTTCCAATTCTTTGCCACCGTGAAAAAGCTGTTATAAATATTTTTGTACATATAAGACCTTTTCCTTTTTCTTTGATCTCTTTGGGCTACAGACCTGGTAGACATATTGCAGGGTCAAAGGGTATTCATAGTGTTGGATCATTTCACAACTTCACCAAATGTGCATTAGTGTCCTTATTTTTCCACATCCTCTCCAAAATTTGTTGTTTTCCTTTTCTGCCATATTAGCTAATCTGATAGGTGTGAGGTGGTACTTTAGAGTTGTTTTAATTTGCATTTTTTGAATCGATAGTCATTAGAATGCAAGTTTCTTGAGTGGGCTAGGGACTACCTTGTTTTTTTGTATCTGTATCCTTAGTACTTAACACAGTCTTAACACATAGTAAGAACTCAATAAATGTCCTCTCTCAATCTTTTCTGTGTGCCCTTATAGTGGATTCAAGATCGGGAATCCAAGTCTTTAAACTCTCAATATAATACAAGGTATCTTCAATCCAATCAGTGACACTAGTATCAATGGATGGGAGAAAATGGCTTAGTGGAAAGGTTACAAGTCTAGAGATCAAGATCTAATCTCAGCTTTAACAGTAATTATCTATGTAATTTTTAGCACATCTCTTTTTGCAGCACAGTCAATTCTTGAGTCTATCAAAGGAGATAATAATACCTAAGTTACTTAAAACTGGGGGTGTAGAAAGTAAAGTAAGGAGGCTGATGAAATAACAGATTGGAAAGCACTTTGAAAAGTTGAGAACATTATTCATTTGAGAGGGGTTACTATTTAGAAGTTATAAAAGAAGTTAGAATCAAAATACTAACTGAAAGAAATGAATTTATGCTTTGTGTCTGAGGTCAATACATTCCATGGAAGGAAAAGACCAGTGGTAAGATGAGTCCCACATCCAGTGAGGGCAGAACTTTCACTAGTCAGTCTATGTAAGCTTCAGACCAGAGAGGGCCAGATTTTCTTTCTTCTGCACCTAGAGGGAATGACAAAGGCTTCACCACATCCCTTTGGATATCCCATCCTCCTTCAACACCCCAGAAATTAGATTTGATTTGGCAGAGAGCAAGGGAAGAGTAAATTCCCAATTTTCCCAAAGGCACCAACAGGCATGATCACACTACTAGAGTTTTCTCAGCAGTAAAGTAAGAGGTGTGGAAAGATTAATTTTTCTTCAAATCACAGGCAGTCTCAAACTTTATCCTCTCTGCAAATAATTGTTGACCTCCTTATTTATGGTTAGAAATATGGGCTTTGGCCAACAAGTCACAATCAATCTAGCAAAGACCAAGATCCTCATTTGTCCTCTATAACCCTTGACTAAGCCCTCTTCCCATTCCCAGCATAGAGAATGCCACTCTCTCTTCCATTTGCCAATCAATCAACAAACATTTATTATACACTTGCTTTGTTCCAGTCACTGAGCTGAACACCAAGAAATGCTTCTGACTGATCTACAAGATACAGAGTAAGTGGAAGGTAATCTTGAAGGACAAATCTCTAGCAACTATAGTGACCAGGAAGGTGTCCTTTAAAAAGTAGCATTTGAGTTTTGAATTTTGAAGGAATTCTAAGAGGTAGAAGTGAAAAAGGAAAGCATTCTAGTCATGGGAAGGGCCAGTGCAAAGATATAGAAATGGGAGATGGAAGGTATTAGAAGACACAAAAGTATGGAAATGGGAATATAGATGAATCATAGAATGCATGGAAGTAAAATAAAGTATCGGAGTAGCTAGGTGGTGCAGTGCCTAGAGTAGAGGGCCTAGAGTCAGGAAAACTCATCTCTCTGAGTTCAAATCTGAACTCAGACACTTACCAGCTGTGTGACCCTAGGTGAGTCACTTAATCCTGTTTGCCTCAGTTCCCTCATCTGTAAAATGATTTGGAGAAGAAAATGGAAAACCTCAAATGGGGCCATGAAGAGTCAGGCATGACTGAAAATGACTGAACAACAACAAAGTATACGAAGACTGAAAAAAGAAGGAAAAGGTCAGGTTGTAAAGAGCTTTGAATACCCAAGAACTTGACAAGATGGCAGCATCTAGATTGTAGCTGCATAGGGCCTAGAACAGGACGTTGAATTTACTGAAATGCTACAAGGATCTGTCATTTTTTCAGGATGAGTGGAACCATCTTTTTTAACACCATAGTCTTCCAATGTTGTTTTATGGCCATGCATTTTACAATACTACAATCCCTAAAGAATTGAAGATAAGGAGATGCTGATCACCCAAAGGGCAGTAGAGAGTTCATTGATGGTCATGAGTGGGCTGCAACTCATCACATTTAAGGAATTATGCAAGAGAAATGGTGTAAAGGATCTCATAAAAATGTATGATCAAAATAGAAGATAGGCTAATCATACGATACAAGCTCAGGCTAGATAACCAATAGATGTACCATATGTTCTGATGGTATTCTCATGTCAAGACACTGTGAGCAAGAACCTCAGTAAGTGGTGTGGATCTCCTCTGGCAAACTCATGGGAAGACATGGAGGAGAGTGGCACAGGAAGGGCAGTACCCTGCATCACCTGTGGGAATTCCCACATCAATGAGTTCACTGCCCTCTTTCACTTCATGAATTATCCTTGAGAGTCTCTGTGACTAAAAAAATATATTGTAGTCATTTAGTCAATCAGTCATCAAGAATTTATTTAGTGCTTAATTCATGCCAAGCACTGTGGTAAATTCTGGACATTCAAAGAAAGGCAAAAATAGTTCCTGTAGTCAACTTGGTCATGAGTCTCTCTTAATTTGGTTTCTCTAGTTTTTGAACAACAGAGTTATATTCCAATGCCTGGGGCCCATTTGGAGTCTCTCTAGATCCTTAGGACCTTCTCAAGCTTCTGCTTTGCCAGCATAGCCTTCTGGAGCCCAGAGTCACTGTTCACCATAGTGAGACATCAAAGGCATATTAGTGGAGGCCTGATATTTACTAGGCCCCAAGTAAATGATTGTTGTATTTGCTGGATTGAAACAATCAATGCCAACCTTGAGTAACTGTCACCTATTTGGTGTCCTTGACTTCTCTATCTAGGACAAAATCCTATTGCTACTTCCTCTCTAATAACTTGAAGGAGGAAGGTTTGTGAATAATTTCAGTTAGAGAAGTTGGGAGTGGAATCCTTTGTCCCAGAGTTTTAAGGGGAAAGGGAAAAGGTAATGGGATGGTTTAGACTTTCTGGAAAAAGGAGTGAAACCAAAGCCCATCTTATGCAACCTTTCAAGTCCTGATTAAGTTCTGAGTTACTTGCCTAGAATCATATAACCAATAAACTGAAGGATGCCCAAGGAAGGGCCTGTGCTCTTTAGCACAAACCCCAGTCTACTGCTCTAAACCCCATAGGTCCTTTCATATAGATTGGTGCCTGACAGCACAACAGCTCCTGAGCTCCAGATCCCAGGTCTCTTAAGCCCCAGGATTTGGCTTTAAATCTAAAGAATAGCACTCTCTCCATTTCCTATGACTTTTACTCTGGGTTTTCACCCTAATCATAACCCTGAGTTTCTCTCCACTTGTTCTTTCCCCCTCACTAATCCCTTCCTCCTTCAAGTTATTAGAGACAGAAAACAGAATCAAATGTATTAATTAGGGCACTTTCTCAGCCATCCCAAGGCAATTCCGTAAACCCCTAAATTAAGTTCTGCAGTTGCTTAAAGTAAATGAGTTTGCAGCGGGGGAATTCTACATTCTAATTTTGAAGAGTTTTGTGTATTCTTTTTTGACAAAAGCGATTCATTAAATATAGCTCATCACTCCCCATGTTGAAGTTAATGGAACTCAGCAATGAAGGCCTTCATAGAGTATTAGAGGCTTAGAGGCCCTGGTGATCAATTCAGGGGCTTCATAAAACCTTTTCAGGGAACAAAATGATCTGGTTTTAAACAGACACTTAAACTGGCCAAAGGACTTTTCCCAGGCAAACATTACCTTCTGGCAAAGCACCCTAATAAAAAGGAAATGGTCTCTTCTAATGAAAAAAAAAATCTGTCTGCAAAAAGCACCCCAGACACCCATTCATGATGTAGGAGTGAGAGGATTTTGACTCAATAGAGTTCTAAATTTATGTGACAGAGAGCAAATGGACTCATAGAATCATAGACTTGGTTAGAAAGAACCTTAGAGGCAATCCAGTCCAACCCCCACATTTTACAGAAGAAGAAACTGAGCAACATTGTATCCTTACCATACCCAAAGGTCTCCCAGAGAGAGGCTAGAGAAAAGAGCCATCCATGGCTTTGGAGTCAGAAGACCTGGGTTCAAATCCTGCCTATGTCATCTACTGCCTCTATGGCCCTGAGGAGTACTCCCCTTAACTTCTCAGTGACCACAAGCAATTCTCTAAGATTATAAATTGCTGACTAGATATGGCCCTGAAATAGTAGGAGGAATTTTCCTCCTGGGAGTTTCCTAGACCAATGAAATCAAAAGTCCAGTCCAAGAAAAACCAAAACGAAAAAAAAAAATTGTTCCTATGGAAACTCATAGCCCTCTTTAATGTTATTTCATCTAATGTCAAATCTTCAAATAACTAACTAGATTAGTAGGTCTAAAGTTGGAATGAACCTCCTAGGTCATCTAATTCAACACCCTCATTTTCTAGGTGAGGAAAGTGAGACTCAAAGAGGTTAAGTAACTGTAACTTACCCAAGGTAAGTTAATTACGCACAACTTGCCAGTAGAAGAGCCAAGATTTAACCAAGATCCTCCAACTCCAAATCCAGCACTTTCTGCTATACCATGCCTGATTCCAGGTATAGCTTTCCTTATACTCAGCAGTCTAACCAGGACCATACAATGGGGTGGGAGTGGGAGGGTGTCTGTCTTATAACCTGTAAGACATTAAAAATGAGATGGGTGTAGAACTGAATGTGAACACCTATGAAAAGCTTAGTACTGCTTAGAAAATAGACGTACCGCAGGGTTTGCCATTATGGTGACACAGTATGGTGATACTTGTCTCTATTTTCTTCCCCAATAGGCACCCATAGGTATTTATTTTTGGATTGCCTTTCAGTGTGTTCTACACTTAAGAAAACACACATGAACCTATCAGGCATTAAAAGATTTTTGGCAGTCAAGGTTGGTGATGAGAAATAAAACCCATACTAGTTGCATCAATCAGCATTTTTCAAGTTTCCCCACCTTATGGGAGAATAATTTGAAGTAGGGAGTTTTTGCACCTGATCCTAAAACTGGGGTAACCAGGGTTTCATTGTCCTCCCATGCAGAGTGCCTGGCAGATGGCAGGTTCTGGCAGTTACATTTCAGAAAATAAACAAAGATAAACGATGGCTGTACTTGTCAAGTTCTAAAATAGAATAACTGAGTTAAAACCTGAAAACTGGAAGGGACGTTAGAGATCACCCAGTCCAATCCCCTTATTTTTTTTTAATGAAGAAGTTAAAAAACAGAGAGCTTAGTCACTTGTCCAAGCTCACACAGCTGGTTTGCAGCTGATCCAAATCCATACCCTCCCCTTCTACCTTCCCCCTCCTGTTTTTTACTATAGTACTTGCATTAGCAGAATTCATACTCAATAGGTCTCAAAATCCAACATGATTCTTTAAGTAATTTATTCCCTGGAAGTAATTCGGACACATTTGGAGGTGAAGTTCACCCTTTTTGTTCCAATACGCTCAGTGCAAACTTCCTGGCTCTCATGCTTGCCAAATACCACTTGCTTGGACCATATGTTTACGCTCACTTGGATTGATCATCTGTGAGCCAATTGCCAAGGAACACATCAGAGAACTGGATAGTCCATGTAATTTAGTCATTAAGACAACTAAAACAGATACATTTTGAACAGTTGTTTTAGTAATTATAAGAGGAGAATCAAATTTATCCTTTCTCAATCTGGTCTACTTCTTGATAATGAGTCAGCCATTGTGGTGGTTGGAAGCAACTATGTTTCCAATAGGAGAATATTTATTGAGTCCCAACTATGTACCTAAAATCCTAACAACTTTTGTGAAATATACAAAAAGAATTCTGACATCATCCCTGACCTCAAAGAATTTATAAACTAGATGAGGATATGTCACATTTACACCTGGAAAGAATTTTAATGGTCATCTAATCCAGCCCCATCATTTTTACAGATATGAAGACTGAACTAGAAGGAATTTTTTAGTTTAATGCTCTTTCTTTAGAAATGAGAAAGCAAGGAAGCAGAGAAATGAACTCATTTCACATCCCTCAGACACCTTCCACAACTTTCTCCTCCTTCACCCATCTTCTCTAGCAGATTGCCCCCTCCCTCATCCTCATTCTTTTACTTATCTATCTTTGTCTGCTGGTTGTTACTGCCCACACACATACCTGAGTATCCCTCATCCTTAAAAAAAAAAAATGCTCACTTGACCCATACTTTTTGCTATCATTCTACATTTCTTCTTCCTCTTGTGGCTAAACTCCTAGAGAAAGCTATCTACATTGGATGCCTCCACTCCCTTTCCTCTCACTCTCCTTAACACTTTGTAGTCTGGTTTTCAGCTTTATCATTTATCTGAAACTGCTTTCTCCAGAGTTATCCATAATCTCTTAATCACCAAATCCAGTGGCCTTTTCTCAGTCCTCATTTTTCTTAACTTCTCTGCAGGCTTTGACATTGGTGATCCCCCTCTTCTCTCTGGGATTTTGTGGCATTGCTCTTTCCTGATGCTTGTCCTACCCAACTGCTTCTCAGTCTCCTTTGCTGGATCTTCAACCAGATCACTTCTGATAAAATTAGGTACCCCCCAAGGTTCTGTAATGGGCCCTCATCTCTTCTCTCTCTATAATATCTCACTCAGTGATTTCCTCAGGTCCCATGTATTCAACTATCATCACTGAATAGGCTTCTCAGATCTATTTATTCAACCTTAGCTTCTCTCCTGACTTCCAGTCTCACATCTCCAATTGAGAAGGGAATTCCAGAAGAAAATTCTATTTATGCATATCAGCAACTTCTTTATAACTTATAGTCTCAATGGGTCACTTGTGTCACTGAGGAGTTAAGTCATTTGACTAGGGCCACATAGCCAATCAATCAGAAGAACCCAGGTCTTCTGATTCTATAGCCGGCTATTACTCCATGATTCCTCTCCTCCCCATTTTACAGAGAAGAAAAGCAGAACCAGAGAAGGTACATCTTTTACATTATGCTAATAATTCGATGCAGCGCTAGGAGTCTGCCCAGAAACCCAGCCCTATACACTAAGGTCTATTAAAGAGATGGTATTCCCTACATAGAAATAGATATCAGAGTCTGACTCTTTTAAGTAAGTGACTTTTATGCCGATCATGAGAAGAGCAGGAATGGTCCCTTCGGGCCATCCATATACTATCTTTTAATGTGCACGTATAACTCAATACCATGGGACCCTCACACCTGCCGGTGCCCTTTAACTGTCTCCATCTGTTGTTCAACATGCCAGACTGAATTGTTGGACTTAGTCTAGAGAGATCCTGTTGACAATCTGTGGCAACTTCTGAAAACTTTTGGCGTTAAATCCCAGTGTCTAACCTGAAAAAGACCACGGTGTTTTGGATGCTTCCAGCTCATTTTCCCAACCTCTCATTACGATTCCCACATAAGGAGAGAGTTTACAGCCCCAGATGGTCATCACCTGCCTAAACTTAAGGCCATTTGTGTAGAAATCATTGTGCTATCTTCCTTTCCCTGCAGATGAGGCAGCCTTTGCAAGCCACATGCTCGTAATAATTTTCTTCCTATTTTTTTTTCTTCTCTATTGCTCTCCTTTCCATTCTTTTTCTGACCTTCCCTTCTTTCTCTTTCACATTTTAAAAATTCAAACTCCTTTCTGTTCTATGCTTTTATGACTCTCCATTTATATATAAGTTCTGGATGCCTCTACATTAAGAGCCCCTCCCCTTTCCCGGAACAAAATGCCATAGCCCACTCATGCCATTAGTCTGAGTTTGGGCCTTCCTAATAATGTGGCCAAACTCAAGATGTCTGGGACAATGGATTTACTCCATCCCTGCCCCACCACACTCCCCACAAAAGAATTGATGAAGCTATCAGGCCTGGCTTGAAAAAAAAAGTGGCCTACTGGGTACACACAACATGCAACTTCAAAGACATTTAGAAATATGTACTTGCTAAAGAAAAAAACAAGAGTTTTAAAGGGGACACTGCTGGGAGCCAGAGAAGGCAAATGCAAAAGAGAATCTGTCTTTGAATTGGACCCTTTGAAAGATCTGTGAATTCTCAGCCCGGCTTCTGGGGAGCTTAATCCAGACTGTGAGCCAACCAGCCATTTTGATAACATTTACAAACATATCTTCAAATAACAATAATAATAAAACACCCACACAAAATTCAATATATGTTTAAGAGAGGGAAAGAGTAGAGGGAGGGAGAGTGAAGTCTGGACCACAGGGGGATCTCCCAAGTGATTTCTAGCTAAGAGTGCAAGGCTTGATTGATGGATGTGGAACTTAAAGCTGAAAAGGCCCATAAAAATGTCAGTTTGTTGACAGCATCCAATAATATGGGAAGTGTAAGTTTGGATCTGACACTCTGACCCTGCCTCTCACTGAGGAGGATTATGGCAGCCAGGGGCACATCTCTATATTGTTTCAATAGAGGAGACCTGTGTTGTTTGCTTTTCTTTCTACCTGATTTTCTTCAAAAATAGAATCTTATGAAAAATGTATTAACCACTCTGGCCCTTCCTGGGCATGCTGTGACTCACAAAAACTTACAAGGCAAGTAGTTTTGGGAACTTATCCAATAGCCCCCACTCTTATTCTCACCTCCCATTTTATGTCTCTCTTTAAAGAGAATACTGAATGAAGTCATCAGGCTGTATCAGCTAAGCAGCTAGGAAAGGATTCATTACAGTAGAAATTTCATTCAATTTGAACTCAATGGAATCTGAAATCAACAATGTGTCTAAATCCTGGTTGTGGCACTACCTGTGTGCTAACAGTAAGAATTGTGGTGTTCTTGGTATTTGTATCCCAGTGCCTAATAGTGCCTGGCACATAGTAGGCACCTAATAAATATTTGATGAGGATGAGGATGATGATGAAGATACTTAGCCTCCCTGAACCTCACTTTTTTCAACTGTAAAACTAAAAGGTTGACCTCAATCATCTATAAGGTCCCTTCCGATTCTAGATCTCTGACACTATCACCTTTGTTATATGAAGTATACTCTTCCTATTCCAACTATTCCATTATGAGAAACTGACCTGACTTTCTTATTTTTTGCTTTAAATAGCTTACCTGTTCTAAACACTTGCTACAAGGCATCTCCTACCGAAGAGATGTTTTAAAGTCCTGGCCTCTGAATATAAATAAATGACTTGGATCACTTAATGTGTAGCAAAGGTTTCAGAAAAATGGTCCAATGTTTCTGGAAAATGATGTGTGCCCCTCTCTCTCATCCAGGGTGGCCTTTCCTAGTTCAAACTTACGTAGCTCAATTAGCTCCTCTCTTATTTGTTTATAAGTTATCTAGTGCCATCTCCTGGCAATTTTTGATCATGGCAAATAGGCTGAAATTTTCCCAGATGCTTAATTCACTAAGACTAAATCTACTATGAGTCCAGTGAATTTGAGAAGAGAAGCAATAATTCATATAAATCCATGTCCCTCTACAAACACATAATACACATACAAGTCTGAAAATTATCTTTTCCTTGGTTATCAGAATATGCCCAGAAAATGGACCTATGCTTAAGCTGCTCTCCATGATTTCAACTGAACTTTGATATGAACATAGGTAAAAGTGAAGCCCCTATCAATTCTTAGGGTGATGAGTATCTGCTTAATTCATACAAGACAAAGTATAGCTTTATTTTTCAAGTTTCGAGATCATCTTCCCATAACCCCAGCCACCAAAGTTCTACTTGCTCAAGATCCTCATTCTATATCCTTTGCATTTTTCCAAGGAGTCATAAGGGAGTAGAAATGACCAGAAATCCTAGAAACTCTTTTAATCTGATAGTTTTGGTCTCTTACACAGAGGTCCTTCAATCTTCTTTCACTCATTTGTCATGGCTGCCATACTTCAAGCTGCTATAATTTAGAAAGGCCTTTTATCCTTTGTACGTCAGGGGAGCTTTGTTTCCACAAGGTAATGTAGTTCAGAGAAGAGAGTCAGAGATTGGGAGTCAGAAAAAAATGGTCTGAAGTTCCCAACTCCATTGCAAAGTTACTTTATATCTCTTGGTCCATTTCTTCATCCACAAAATAAAGAGGTTAGACTAAAATGAAGTCCAATGTTGAGTAATGCTACTGACTAATCATGCCTAGAGAGGAGACATGATAGACCTCTCATACTTGTAGTAGGGAATGGGGGGAGGGGGTCTCTAAGAGCAAAAGAGTTTATATTCTTTTAAATCTGGTCACTTTTGTCTTTAGGTTTTGTGTGACTTCTCTGTTATAATGAAAGGCTCATTTGGTAAGGGAAGGGAGAGTAGTATTTCTAGGAATTACTTTGATAGAAGAACCAATGACATCAATAAAGTTGTTGAGTTTTTTTTTAAATGAAGAGGTTGAACAAAATAATCTTTAAGATTGCCTTCAATTCTTAAAAAAAATGAAAGTTTATAGGGCAAAAAAAATAAACAGGGAAAGAAAAGAATCTTTTTTCTCATTATTTCTATTTTTCCCTTTTTCTTTTTCCCTTTCATTCTTTCTTTTCACATTCCGTTTCTTTTAAAGAGAGAAAAGAGAGAGGAAAACTCTTTCCTTATATTTCTGTTTTATTCTCTTTTCTCTCATCTCCTTTCTTTTTATTTCTTTCCATTTTACTATTTATCTTTTACTTCTTTTTCTCCTTTCTGTTTTTTCTATTTTACTCTCTTTTCCCTTTTCTGCTTTGTTTAGCTTTTTCTGTTTCCTTTTTCTTTCTTTCTATTTCTATATTTTTTATTTTTCTCTTTTCTTTCTCTTTTTCGTCCCCCTATACTTTGTCTCTCTTACTTTCTTTTTTGCTTTTTTCTGTTTTTTTATAATAGGAAGAGAGCATCTCATTGTGATTCTTCCTCCTTGTTCTCCTTCTTTTTTTCCTCCTCCTTCTTCATCTGTTCTCTCTTCTCACTCTGTTCCCCTTTCTCACCTAGCACATAAGTTATGAGATTGCCTAATATAGGTAGACAGTAAGAAGGCCAGGGCAAGGGCAGGGAATTCTTTCTTTATCCTTCATAAATTCTCCATTGACAATCACAAAGCAGTACCTATTTTGAGCCAGTACCAGTTAAAACTCATTATTAGAGTACCATCCTGCCAACACCCCACGCATAGTTTCTTTTTGGTATTCTCTCCCCCTAAACTCATTTCATTCATGTTGCCTCCCAGCTGTCCAAGTCCTACACTGCAGTATTTTATATTCCCAGTCTTCTCTCCGATCTGCCTCCCAAACTATCAAAACATGGTATTGGTCTGAATATAGTCTATAACATTTTCACTAAACTTGGATTTTATAAAATATGATTTGCCAATGTAGGGTATTGATTAATGGATTTCCCCAATCATCTTGATAAATTTATAAGGAGATAAAACTTTGTTTCAGACTTTTAAAAACTTTTTCTTTGGAAGATATAGATAGGTCCCTTACTACCTCTGGGAAGACCAGTTTCATTGATGAGAAATGAATTGGATGTCTCAGTCTGATATGGGACAGAGTGTTGTAGGAGGATCTATATTTTGTGTTGGCCTAGAGGAGGAATCCAAACTTTTGGTCCTCTTGTTTTTCAGCAAACCTAGGCACAGATCAAGGTCCTGGATAGGATGGGGAAGCGTTTTCCTCAAATGGCCTATTCAGGAGGTATCAATGGATGCCCAGGAGCGAGGCATGGAACGGCCTGATGATCTCAACCACACGGCAGCCATAGAGAGATGGATCATATAATTGGAACACCAGAGATGATAATCTCTCAGCCCAAGAGATTCTAGCAGTTAGGGCAGTAAGTGGAGTATCAAAAGGATCTGAACCCAGCCCTGGAAAGATAGTGGCAAAGATAAATGCCTTCAACAACATGCGTGGCAGTCAGGGAGAAGAGAACCATGGGCCTGAGTGGTACAAATTCTTTTACCCCAACTTCTGGAGGATTGTTGAGAAGTCCTTCTTGGGATTTGCCTCTCTGGCAACCCCAGGTTCAAGACTATTAGCCTCCTACAGAGAGCAAGGGAGTTCATGAGCAAAGTTAGCTTCTAGGATAGAGAAAAAAAAAAACACATTTGTGCCCCCTCCCCTTAAAGCTAAGACACAATATCAGGGAGCAAGGGTCCTGGACTTTGCATTCAATTACTACGAATTATTCATATGGTGTGGGATCAATGGGAAAGGGAGGTTCTGTGTTTTGCAGCCCCAAGTATGATTCTCCTTCAGGGGAATCTAAAGTCTCAGAGTAGCACCATAAGGCTGGATGACTATAAGCATATCTCAGACACATTACAGATTTGGTTCCAGACTATCACAATAAAGTAAATATCACAATAAAAAGAATCACAATTTTTTTTGTTTCCCAGTGCTAATAAAAGTCACGTTTACACTATACTGTAGTCTATTAAGTGTACAATAGCATTTTGTCTAAAAAATGTACATGCCTTAATTTTAAAAAAAATACTCTGTTGATAAAAAAAAGAGGGCAGGGTGCTAAATATCATCTGATTCTTCAGTGAGTCATAATCTTTGCTGGTAGAGGGTCTTGTCTGATGGCTGCTGACTGATCAGGGTTGTGGTGGCTGGGGTGATTTCTTAAAATAAGAAAACAATGAAGATTGCTGAATCAATTGGCTCTTCCTTTCATTTGAACACTTAGAGGCTACTGTAGGATTATTAATTGGTCTAATTTCAATATTGTTGTTTCTCAGGGAATAGGGAAGCCTGAGGAGAGAAAGAGAAACTGAGAATCACAGATCAGTGGAGCAATCAGAACACACAACATTAATTGGTTTAGTTCATTGTCTTATGTGGGCATGGTTCTTGGTGCCCTGTAACATCAAAGATCACTGATCACAGATCACTATAACAGATATAATAATAATGAAAAAGTTTGAAATATTGTGAGAATTACCAAAATGAATTACCAGAATCACCAAAATTACAGACATGATATGAGCCCATTTTGTTGGAAAACATGGCCCTCGTAGGCTGCTCTATGAAAGGTTGCCACAAACTTCTAATCTGTGTAAAAAATAAATCTGCGAAGCTCAATAAAGCAAAGTACAATAAAATGAAGTATGCCTATGTATGCTTCCCTGGGCGGTGAAAGTGGGACTCACTGAAATATTGGTGTACTATCTAGAAACACCAAGTTCTTTTCTTTCATTCCCCCCTCCCTTCCAGGAAAAGTTCAAACACCAGTATATGATCATATAGGATTCTAGGACTCTGTATAAAACAGGACTCATCAGAGTGGAGAGAGAATTGTATTGTTCATTTATGGTTTGCTGTGAGGCTTTTATGTTTTGTTTTGTTTTATTGCATTTTCTGGAAGTAGAATAAAGATTTGATACTTTAAAGTTAGCCTCCAGGACTGGCTCCAAACTATGTAAGCCCAGAGCTTGTTTTTGCTGGTTCATAGAATATACCTACATTCGTGCTTTTAGAATCACAGACACAACTAAAACTTCATCATCTCCTTAGCAACAGAAGAATAGCATTGGCCTATACTCATGACAACTCAGTTTCCAAACTCAAGTAGTTCACTAGCCCCAGACTCCCAGTAGTAGAGATTATTACCCAGTATCTCTTCACTATTCTTCACAAACTCCCCTGACATAAAGAGCCCCCCGAGGAGGATTTAGCATACTCCTTGCTCTCCCCTACTTGCAGATCTTCCTTTTTCTCACTCAACATTCTCTTGCTTTAAAGTTCACTCCAATCTATCTAGGTCTTTGTTACTCTTATCTATGAATAAGCAGGTCATTCCCTCGCCCCCCCCCCCATAAGTTCAACACCTGACTTACAGTCTTCTTCATCCAATCTCCTATACCCTTCCAACATCCTTCCAGTTCTTCCACTCCCCCTACCCATATAACCTCTATCTCCAGTCTATCTCAAACACAAACAGAAATGGCCATACCTTAGACATTCCCCTCCCTTTTACTGAATTTGCAAGTTTCAAGGGATTGCCCTGTAGCTTTGCCCTAGTCTGTTAGGAATTGGGATCTTACTGCCAAGCCCAACAACATCTTCTCCTTCCCTTTTCCAACATCCCTTCAGTTTGAGAAGGCCTCTAGGAATGAGTTGATGGGGAAATCACCAATAATTCTCCCGAAAATGTTGTACTTTGTCTTACAATTTAGATTCTACTCCCCATTTGTAAAGAGATGATATTAAGACAAACTTTGAGTGAGAAAGTCAGGAAAGGTAATTAATTGTGAGAATGATGAATCTTATAGTGGTTGGTTACCCTAGGGACCAGGATGAAAAGGGAAAGGCAAATTAGTAATCTCCCTGTGTTAACCTTCTCTGAAGTCACATAGAATCTTTTAAAGTTCTAAGGAACTATGTCTCCAAAATGAGATGGTAGGAAAATGCAATTATTTTTTCTATATACATACAAGCACACACATATATACCACATGCACACATACATACATATATACATATACATATATATACACATATATATTTCCCTTCAAAGAAATAGGCAAAGAATATAAGGTTACTGCTTATATTCTGAAATGACCTACATTCTAACCAATAAACTACATTCTCTATGGACCATTTCCTTAGGGTCTTGCTTTATGCTTTGACAATGGGTTCGTCAGAAAAACTCATCCCCTGCTCCAGAGTTACCTCACTAATGTGTTACACCTCCCACATAACTATATCTTAACCCATTTAAACCTCATAGCTCCTTACTGCTATGGGAGCCTTTCTGGTATTTCTCAAACTATCCAGTTTACACTATCTAAGTTGTCATCTTTTTTTTTTTTTGGTCTAGGCTAATTCTGTCTTGGAACTGTACACTCCAAAGGACTATAGGGAAGGTATAACTATAACTAAAATTTTTTTTCACCTAAGTTAAAAAAGCAGTTGAGTTGGTGGGTTGAAGCAAAGAGAACAGTCTTACAATAGATGCAGTTGTATCAGAAAGGAGAATGGTCCCATCCTTCACCAACATAGGAGATTACGGCAAGCAGATATAAGGTAGGCCTGAAAGTGTGGTGCCAAAATAATGAGCCAGAGAAGACTGACAGAAGAAGAGTCAAAGCACACTGACAATAGTCAGTGTACCAGTGGTCACTGCAAGGAGAAAGTAAACTATTTAAAAAAAAATATCCCTCTTCCAAATGTTGGTGACCTAGGACAAAGCTCTGTTTACCCAGCACTAATTATGGCTCTTAGTGGAAATCCTGGGGAAACTAGACTTATTATTTAAATAAAAGACTTTATTATTTAAATACCTAGAAGAACAAAGCATAATTATGCCAAAATTCATTCACAGATCTTGGTCCCAAGGAATTAGATTTGATAAACTATATAAATAAGACAGAGTAATCATTTTCTTCCCAAAAAAGTCAAAGGAATTGAGTGGCTAGCCAGTTATTTCTAGATTGTCATTTAGTTCCACAGCTTCCTGGTGAGTATTGGGGTAACGATGTATCACCACTTGAGGGTTAAGAACCAAGAAAAAAACATTTAAAGAGTTTGGGGGGGATTGTTGCCTTTTCTTGGTCCAGACTTATAATCTCTTTTATTTTCTTTTTTAATATAAACTTAACAATCAATGAATACAAACCCTTCAATGTACAAGGAAGAAAAAAGAGACTTGTTGTGTAGATTAGTTTTTTAAAGTATATATTAAATTTAATAAAGTAGTAACAAAATTGCTTGATTTGTCTGTGTACCTTTTTGAACTTCTTTCTCCTTTCTTCTGTGTGGTTTTTTTTTTATGTTTTATTGACACTTTTTTTCTACTTCTATTATTACCCACTAACTTACTCTCACATAATTCTTCCCTCACCTTCCCTAACCACAACAAATAAATTAGGTCAAGCAAAACAAATCAACACATTGGCCATGTCTGAAAATGTGTGACTCATTCTGCACCTCTACAGACCTATGATTTCTTTAGTGTGGAAATTCCCTTCACTAAGACAGATGATGACTCCACTATCACTTATGAGTCTAAAGAGAAATACTGGGGCATGAGAGGTTACATTACTAGCCAATATACATGAAAGATAGAACTTGAATTTAGGCCTTTCTGACTCCGAGGCCAGCCCAGTATCCACTAGACCACATTGCCTATCTGGCTACCTCTATTCCCAAGGAAATAAAACCACTAAGTGACTAACACATTGGCCTCTTTGCCATCAGTCCTGTAATGAAAATTGAAATAAAAATCAAAGGGACAGAAGAGAGTGGGAGGGCTGGCACAAGGATTTTTTGATGGCATTTTTTGTTTGTTTGTTTGTTTGCTTAATAAAACCTCAGAAGAAGAAAGAAGATTCAAAGACTAAGCTGAAAAGAAGTCACCACGTTTGTTAAAGAGGACTTATAGCCTTCAATGGAAGTGGGAAAGTTTAATGCCAATTTCAACTTTAAAATTCCTTGACAGGATTCTGATCCCATAATCTTTCATCATTTGAGGTGACCTTCTTGGTTCAAATACTTTCCTCTCTTTCTATGAAGCCTTAACAGACTCCTGAGTGTCCAGTGAGAGCTATCCTGACTGGGCAGACACCCAAAGAAGGCATGCCTGTAAATTTTTTCACTTAGGCCCTCTGTTCCCAACACTAAAGTCCATGGTCCCAGACAGTTCCTGAGCTGGCATCATGTCATGCTACGTGACTGACATGTCTGAGCCAACCACATGGATATAAATATGCTTCCACAATGATTCCCCACCAAGACATCTGAACAGCTGTCTTTCTCCAAGCATGGGGCCCCCACATTTTAGCAATGAATAGGAGAGCTCCAGAGGAGGGTAAGGAATGAGTGGCATTACAATGAAGTCTGTGCTTTCCTTGGCTCTCCCTGAAAGGCACCCTCCTGATACACCAAATCCCAGGGCTGAAAAGCAGCCAAGCTGGGTTTCCATAGGTCAGCAGGGTGCAAAAATCCCCCATCACTTATTGATTTCTCCTGGCTTCCACTCAGTTGAAAAGTGGGGACAGTTATGGTGAATAGGGTTTTCAATCCACAGCCACAAAAGGAGCAATCTCACTTTTGGAAAATAAAGAAACTATGAACAGATGTACTGAGTCATGCTGAAAACATCTCCCACCTAACACAGGGATCTTGGGTATGCTTTCTTCCCAAATTCAGTAACATATTCCTAGCTCAAGGTTGATGCCTTCATTCTTCTGCAGTCCAAGTATGTCAGTATTCAAAGACCTATAATTTTGCTGGTGCAGGTGCACTCTCTACCAAGGCAGATCATAATGCTCCTATAACTGAGTAGACTTTAAGAAGTGTTATAAAAAAAAATAATTCTTCACCCTCTATCCAATCTGGCAAAACAAAAACAAAAACAAAAACAAAAACAAAAACAAAACCAACGTCTCAACAGCTTTCAAAGGAGGTAGCTGGGTGATGAAGAGGATAGAGTGCTGGTCATGGAGTCAAAAAGGCCTAAGCTCAAATCCTTCTTCTGACATTAAATAGCTGTGTGATCCTGAGTCAAGTCACCTAGTATCTCCCAGCCTCAGTTTTCTCATCTATAAAATGAGGAGAATTGGATTCCATGACCTAAAAGGTCCTTTCCAGCTCTAAATCTATGACCCAATGCATGTTATATATCAAATTTATTATACATTTGAAAAGAAAAGCAAGATAACATAATAGAAATTAATCATTTAATATACAATCTTCTTTGTCTGTTCTACTATATATGAAAATGCTCATTTTACTTGATGAATTTAGCTGGTCCTTAAACAACAATTCAACCATAAAAATTTAAAAAGCACCCATTAAATGCCTACTGTGTGCCAGTCACTGTATGGGATATGAGCCCAAGCCGAGACCTTTATCCCTCACCTGAAAAGAATCTGGGTCCCATTTGTCTACAGGCCCCAGAATACCCTTATACTTTCTTTGACCTCACTTGCCTACTTGGTCCACTCAACTGGCCTTTCCTTATCTTTTATTCTGATGGATCAGCTCTCCCTTCTCCCAGGCCTTATCTCCCTTTGATCCCCTAATGAAGAAGCCTAGTCTTTGATATCCTAATGAAGAAGGCTAATCTTTGATCCCACCTTTGATCTTATCCAGACCCCATTCAACCTTTTCTTTAGCTCTTCCTTACCCTAATAAAGCCTAGCCCTTCATTGTCTATTCCAGACAACCTCCCAGACACTCCCATTCTCCCTAAACTCCTCCCCCAATCACCCAGACCCTCTTTCCAGCCCCTCCTCCCAAAACCCCAAAATTACTTGACTGTGTATAAGATTCATCCTGGCCCCCATTTAAACGCTGAGATTTCCGCATGTCCACTCATCCTTACAGGAATCACTAATGTTAAGATATCTTACGAATCTGGCCTGTATGGATCATTGGTAATAAAGTTTTATCTTTGGCTGAAAGAAGACTGGAGTGGAATTCATTCGGGCAGGACCCTCTTGTCATGTCGGCATCCCAGAACCCATTAACCTCCACACCTCATCAGTACTAGCCACTGGGAATACAAAATCAAAAATGAAACAACCTCTACTCTCAAGGAGTTTATGTTCTCCCGTGTTATCTATCCCTAAGTCCATATTTCAAGCTAATTCATTTTGCTTCCAACTCTCTGGATTTCATTGCCCTGGTTCTATTATTGCCTTCTCATTCTGGAAATTCTCTCAGTATCTTCATCTTCCCCATCCTGGAACATCCCCTCTCACCCTCAGCCTCCTTCTCCCCTGGAACCTCCATTTTGAGGGAAAGCCCCAGACAACTATCCTTCTTTCCTCTTCCTCCCCCAATTTTGTAGTTTCATGGAAAGGATAGCAGATTGGGAGTCAGGAGACTAGCTTTAGTGTTGATTAGTTGAATGACTTCTGGTAAATGATTTAAATGCTCTGTGCCTCAGTTTCCTCAAATGTAGAATAGAAATAATTACTAGCTCTTTACTTCATAGGGATCTTGTTGAAGATCAAATTAGTTAATGCATGTAAGAGTGTTTTGAAAAATACAAAATATTATACAAAAAGGAAGATGTCTTTAGTAATTGTGTAGACAGTTATGATGATGATGATAGCAAGTCTTCAAGATTAGAAATTGCAAAGAAGTTGCCAATTCGCAGGGGGAGAAAGTGTTTCTTTATCAGTGAAATCACAGGTCTGACCCATTTGGGCCCCTCTCTCCCCAAATAACGATGATGATAGTTTATGATATGTGTACATTTGGGGAATTCCCTCCATAGAGTATGATTCCAAATTGTTCCTCTCTACGTGGGAGAATCCCTGCAAAGCTATAAGCCAGAGGCGAAATCTTCCTTCATTTTATCTAGCAGGAACTGACTTGTGCTGTTAAATTCATGAAAGATGGTGAAATCACAGAAAACTTGGTGACCCAGGATTTATTTTCAGATAAAATATCTCTGATTTTTCTAGTTCCATGGCTCTCTGGTGGGGTGTTTTCTACAGAACTTTGGGGTCACTATTTGAATTTTGAGAACTAGGTTACTAAAACTAAGTAGCTGAGAAGACCAAGCTCCTTGTCCCTCTCACCCCCACACCCATCCCAGTCACTGGCCCATTGACCTCTTTGCTACAGGTTCAATAATGGCTTTTGGAAGAAGACTCTATCTTGTATTGTGTTGTCCTGTAACTCATGGTCTTGGAGAATTGAATAGGTAACTGTGAGGTTAACATTTGCCCAATGTCACACAAACACACACACACACACACACACTCACATGATATGTGTCAGAGATTGAATTTGAACCCAAATCATTCTCTCTCTAATGATAGCTCTCTACTGCCTATGATATGTTGCCTCTGTTTCATACATTAAAGAGGACATACACACAATAAATAGGACAGAGAATGAACAAGTTTAATCCAAACACAAAAATCAGTTAACAAATGGCAACAAAGTCTAGACAAGCAATGGTGAGTCACTATGGCTTGTCCCTTTGCAGCCTGGTTTAAAGGAAAGGGCAATGGACTTGGGAATCAGAAGACCCAGGTTCAAGTCCCATCTCTGACCTTGATTAAGCTATGTGATCTTGGAGCTGTCACACACTCATAGATTTAGATGTGGAAAATACCTTAGAGATTATCCATTCCCACAATGTCATTGAGTCTGAGAGAGGTTAAATAACTTTTCCAAGGTCACATAGATAGTGAATAGTCAGAGATTTAGAGCACAGATGGATTTTTAAATTATCTAATCTCTTAATTTTACAGATGAGGAGATTTAGGTCAGCAGAGACTTAGCGACTTGCCCAAAGTCATGCAGGTATTAAGTAATAGAGATGGGACTGAACACAGGTCCCTAACTTCCAAATACAGCACACAGAACCCCAGAACATCACAGTTGGAAGGTACCTTAGTTCAACACAAATAATTCCTGCTACCACATTCCCAGCAAGAAGTCATTCAGTCTTTATTTAAACACCTCCAAAGAAGGAAAACTTCCTGATACTGTCTATTCAGCTTTGGGACAGCTCCATTTGTTAGCAAGGTTTTTGTTTTGGTTTTTTTGTTTATTACACCAAGTTTAAATTCTTTTCTCCAGCTTTCAACCTTTGCTCCTAGTTTCACCTTCTGAGGCCAAATGGAGCAAGTCTATTTCATCTAATGAATGAATGAAGACAAAATGGCTGCCCTTCAAAAACATGAAATCAACTCTCATATCTGCCCTGAGTTTTCTGTTCTCTAAAGTAAACACCCCTAGTTACTTCAGCTATTCCCTCTATGGCATACACTTGAAGCCATTCACCATTCTAGATGTCCTCTTTTGGTTACTGTTCAGCTATATCAATGCTAAATTTGGCACCTAGACTTGAATGTTATATGTGATCTAACCATGGCAGAGTGCAGAATGATTGCCACCTCCTTAATCACTGGAGTTATACTTCCCTGAATGTAGCCCAAAATCACATTTGTGGTTTTGGCTGACAAAACTTTTGAATTATATTGAGTTTGCAATACACTTTAAAAAAAAAAAAAACAGAGCTTCTTCAGACAAATGTTTGCCTAACCATGCTTCTCCTATCTTGTAATTGTGAGCCCAACTGTAAAACTTTACATTTACTCCTGCTAAAGTTCAGCTGATTGGCTTCAGCCCAATGTTCTACCTGTTGGTATCTTTTTTCAATCATGCATCTGTTATCCAGTGTGTTCATGAATCTATCATTCAACGTATTCGTTATAACCCTCATCTTTGTATTATCTGAAAATTTAATAAGTGCGCTACCTATGCTTCTATGCAAGTCACTGATTTTTTAAAATGTTACATGGTCCAGAAGCACACACAGATGCCTGAGGTGGTCCATTTGACAACTCCTTTCAAGTTGACATCCAACCATTAATGTTTACTCATTGGGTTTGGTAGCTGTTTTGAATCTAACTATATTGTAATCTAGCTTAAATGCCCCCATTGTTTCTTCAAAAAAAAAAAGCACGAAGGATTTTATCAAATGCTTTGCCAAGGTCTTGGTAAATTGTATCTACTTCATTCTCCTGATCAGCCAGGTTAGAAATCCTGTCAAAAAGGGAAATAAGATTAGTCTGGCATGACCTATTCTTGATGATGCCACACTAGCTCTTTGTGCCCACCTCCTTTCCTAGATATTTACTAATCATCAATAACCCATTCTACAATTTTACCAGGGATTGAAGTAAACTCATTAACTAATTCCATTCTCTTTCCTTTTGTGAAAATCCAGATAATAGTCTCCCTTCTCCAGTTCTAGGACACTTTTATTTTTCTCTACATTATTTCTAATATCACTGACAGTACAAGATTGTACTTGCCCTTATTTCAGTTGCACTATACTACAACTTCTCTTAGCCTCAGTTTCCTTATCTGCAAAAAAAAACGGGGCAAAAAATTTACTACATACCTCATAAGGTCATTATGAGTAAAGTATTTGGTGAACTTTAAAGAGTTATATAAATGTGACCTATAATTACACACACACACACACACACACACACACCATTCTACTAACAAGGCAAACAAAGCAGCTGAGGTTCAAAAAAACTAAAATGTAATAATAGAGTTGTACCCTTTATATATATATATATATATATATATATATATATATATATATATATATATTTTAAAATGGTTCAGGTGACCTACCTTCAGTAAGCAATGGGCACTTACTTGTTTTTGCAGCAGTGGGAACAGAATTGACCCAGTTCATTCACAGGGACGATTTGTAATGAGAAGTATAATCTGTGACCAAAGACCTGGCACATAGAGAGATAGAAATCATAACCTTGGTCCTATTTATATAGAATTATGAATAAAGAGTCCATGAGCGGTGCTCGCTCCCTAATACGTGGCAAAGACTGAGACTCTCTCCAAGAACAATAATTAGCGTGCTAGGCGAATTCTGGAATCAGTGAACCTGATCGTATATGGCTGTCTGTTGTGGCAACATCCTGGGTATCATGTGTATCATATGTGGCTGACTGTAGTTGGAGTATGGTAAGAGAGAATTAGAAAAAAAAAGCCTTTCATTTTCCCTGATAGATCATATGATCCTCATTCTTCCAGAAGCTTAAGAGAATACTTGGTCATCCATCTAAACTTCTGGAAAAAAAAAAAAGACTTAGGAGTTAAGTATTCCATCCTCCATACCTGGAATACACTCCCTCCTTCTGCTTCACAGAGTTCCTCTCATCCTTCAAAATGCAGTTCAAGTACCATCTTATGCATCTTATACCGTCTTTTATAATTCCCCCATTTGCTAATGCCTTCCCTCCCACATCACTTTAGTAGTACATTTAACTACTTTGTATATATTTTGTATTTATTCACTTAATATTTATACTGTATATATTTTTATATTTGTTTTTTATCTCTTCCATCAGATTGCAAACTCAGTGTGAATGGGGATCTTTTCTTTCTTTTTATTTGTATTCCCAGTGCCTAACCAGTGCCTGATATGTAGTAGGTGCTTAACAGATATGTGTTGATTGGCTGAAGGAGGCTGTCTAGGAAAATCTTAATGCATTCATTGTAAGTGAAGGAAGAGGAACTGTACTGCCTCTGCAGATTTTTACAGAAACTTCCCTGCCCTCAAAAAACCTCCAGTCAAACACAAATAGCACAACAGATACACATGAATTAAAGCCATACATACAAGAGGATAAATCTTGAATAAGCAAAAATAAATAAATAAATAAATAACATTAAATTTTTTTTTAATTACCATACTTTAACATCTCTGTTGACACTTCTTATACCTCTACATATCACAAGATCACTACTCACCCCCCACATTCCATAGTAGATGGTTTACTGAGTAGCTATGAAATAACTGATCAAATAGTGGCCAATCTTCTGGTGATGAGTTTCTCTGAGTTTAGATTAGGCAATAGTGACATAGTAGAGAAAGTGGTAGACACTGTCAGGAAGAACTGGGTCCATCTACCTCTGAAGCTTTGTAGCTCAGCTGCTTGGTCAAATCATTTAATACCTCTGTGTGTCAGTTTTCCCATCTGTAAAATGGGGATAATAACACCTTAATAACCCTTAGAGGGTTGTTCAAATGAGATAATACATGATAAAGGTTTTGCAAACTTAAAAGTATTTATATAAATGCCTTCTGTGGTTGTGGTTGTGGTTGCTGCTGCTGTTGTTGCTATTGTTTTTACCCATAGACCTATACCACATTACTGGTCTGAATTCAAAGCCTGCCTATCTTGATAGGCTTGCCAACACTTTTATTCCTCTTATCACTCTCTCTCCCCCTGTGCCTCACTACCATCAAACGCATTCTTCTCCCCCATTGAGATTTTCAATCTTTCCACCCCTCAATACTTTTTCAGGTCATTCCCCCTGCTCTAACTTCACTTCATTCCCTCAACTTGGCATTATCCTCTGCTCTCAAACACCTCGCCTCCTTGTCCTAGCATCCTTCATCCTTTGCTGAACCTCAACTCCAGATTATCCCCACCATCCACCTCCTCTGCTCTTACTTAGGCTGCTCCTAAATGGAATTGGAAGAATTCACACAACTATCCTAAGTGGCTGAATTATAAATCCATATGATCCAGGCCCCTCACTCCAACAAGGTCACCTTTTCTTTTCTTTTTCCTTTTTCCATTTCTCCCTAATTAATTTCTTAGCTCACTTATCATAAAAACTCCTGTTCTTCTGTATTTTCTCAGTATATGTCCTGTCTCATTCATTCCCTCTCCCCAATGGGTCTCTGTCTCACCTCCACATCATTTGTCTTTCTTCCTTGAGGTTACCTTCTGCCATACATCCTAACCCTATTTTCTACTTCTCATTTATATACCATCTTCCTCTATTAGAATATAAGCTCTTTGAGAGTCTCCTTGTCTCTCCAGTGCCTTAATAAATGCTCTATCAGGCTGTTCACTGGAAGGTCAAATACTGAAGCAGAAGTTTAATACTGCGGCCACATAATAAAAAGACAAGATTCATTGGAAAAATCCTGATGTTGGGAAAAATTGAAGGCAGAAGGAAAGGGGGACAGCAGAGGATGAGATAAATAGTGTCATGGAAACAGTGAGCATGAGCTCAGACAGACTTCAAGAGAGAATGGAGGATAAAAGTGCCTAGTGTGCTATGGTTTCTGGGGTGGCAAAGAGTCAGACACAAATGAATGACTTAACAACAACAACAACAACAACAACAACAAATCTATGGTCTTTCTGTCTGTCTTTGTAAAAGTTAATTGATGTCAACTGGTTGATTGGGAGGAGGGGAGCACAGAGGATTTTGTAATTGTGAGTACTGAAATCCACAGACCCTCAGGGTTACCCAATGATAGAACCCTGAGAGGAGCAGTAGTCAATTGCCCTCTGGGGACTTCTCCTTCCATTGAGAGTGAGAGCTGGATAAGGGGTAGAGATTGGGGGGGGAGAACTATCTATCTATCTATCTATCTATCTATCTATCTATCTATCTATCTATCTATCTATCTACATATACACATATGTAGATGTATAAATGTTTTTGTATCCAGTCCCAGACTCTCCCCTAAACTTCATTCCATATTATCAATTTCCTTTTGGACATTCCAGATTGGATGTGCAGGAGACATCTCAAATTCAATATATTCAAAACAAAACGTATCTTCCCTCCCGCCCAGAAGAAAAAAAAACATACCTCTCCCAAACTTTCCCATTTCTGTTGAAGGTATCCTATTCTTCCCTCAAGTTCATAACTTTGGTATCGTCCTCAATTCTTCACTCTTCCTCATCCCACATATCCAATCAGTTGCCAAACTTGATGTTTCTGCCTCCATTACAACTCTTATATCTGACCTCTTTTCCCTATTCATCTAGCTACCACCTTAATTCAGGCCCTTATCACCTGTGACCTCTGCTTCAAATCTTTTCTTTACTTCACTGTATCTTCCAGACAGCTGCTAAAGTGATTTTCCCTAAGTCCAGATCTGACCATATCACTTCCCTACTCAATCACCTCCATGGCTCCCTATTGCTTCTAGGAGCAAATATAATCTCCTCTCTACAGGTTTTAAAGCCTTTCACAACCTTGAACCAATTTATTTCCATGTACATGATTATCCTTCGTGCTTTTCAATACAGTCATACCAACTTTTCTTCAGTTCTTCCCATATGGCTTTCCAACCCCTATCTCTATGTCTTTGCACTAGCCATCTAGTACATCTGAAATTCCTTCCTTCCTCACCTCCACCTCAGAGTCCCTCGATGTCAAAGTCTCTTCTAGTCAAAATTCAAGTACCAACTTCTACATGATGCTTTCCCTAATCCTAACTAGCTAAGTTTCCCTCTTCTCTATAACTGCCTTATATTTATTATCTTCATTTTTTGTATTTATTATCTTAATATAATTCATTTAGTATATACTCACAGAAGCACATTTGGTCTCCCCCAATAGGAAGTAAGATTCTTGAGAGCAGGGACTTTTACTTTTGTCTCTGTATCTCAAGTACAGTGACTGGAACATAGAAAGTGACGGATAAATAACTTTTGATTGATTGAAGAGATTCAAGTACACAAAATTAAAACAAAATACAACTAAGCAAAAGAGACTCACTTTGATTGTCCCACTATATTTTAATCTTTTTTACTTCCAAGCCTCATCTGCTACTCTATCTTTATTCAGGCCAAAGATAGATAAATAAATAAAAGCCCTTATTCTCTAGAGTCTACTCCTAGATGTTTTGGGTTTTTTTTCTCCCATTGGTCAGGCTTATGAAAAATTTGGAAATGTATCTCTGGTGCAACCCCATAGCTCTGGTAAATGTTTAATAACCTGCTCCAGGGACATACAAATATATGTGTATAGTATCTATATATACATGCATACGTACATAAACACACGTGTACACATATATACACACATGTCTGTATGTGTGTATGTATTCATGACACATTTAAAATTTTTAATCTATATTATTAACAGTTTCTCCATTGCTTTCTTAAGTCTAGACAATCAGCAAAGCAATAAATCAAGTCCTGATTGGTGGCATTTGCCAATTTTCAAGGTGTAAATGCTCACACTGAAAATTTAACAATCATTGAAATGGTGGCCTATTTTCTCCCTGCATATGGCTATTTTCCTACTTATTCCCAGATTACTATGCTTTTAGCAAAAGAGGGACATCCATCATATATGCTTTAGTGTAAATGAGTTTAAATTACTTCATTCTCTCTTACAGGCATTTGCATTTTCAGTCTTATCTCTAATTATAGAACAAAAAGCCTTCTTTTTATCTTATCCCCTCCTGCTCCTTTTGAGGGATTTCTGGCATCAATGAACAGGCAGAGGAGATGGAGGTGGTAATGTGATAGTGTGGAAAATACAGTAGAAAAGGAGTCAGGAGATGTAGGTCACCCATATAGCTCTGCCACTAGCTTATTAGGGAACCTTCAGTTAACCATTTCTCCTCTCTGAGCATCAGCTTCCTCACCTGCAAAATAAAAGGATTGGACTGGATGATGTTGAAAGTCATTTGCAGCTTTACTAGTCTGTGATTCTGTGACTAGGGAGTGAGAGGAATAGGAGGGTCAGTGTCCCTGAAATCACTTTGTATCATGCCTAGGCAGCTGTAACACCCTACTCACAGCTCTCCCCAGACAAGTTTTCAGAAAGGAAAGCCATTGTCAGTGCTATCCACCTGACCCCCTGAGGAAACTGTTACCATGGCAGCCCACAGCAGTACTGATCATGGGCTGCATACTCTTCTTCTCTAGTAACCTCTTTTCTTCTTAACTGGTAAAACTACCATTAAAAACCCATGGATGGATGGATGGATGGATAGAAAAGTATATTTTATGTTCCTACTACATACATGATTAGCACCATCCTAAGTGTTGGAAATTTAAAAAAAAAAAGTGCTCCCACTCTAAAGAAGATTACATTCTAATCAGGGAAGACAATACATATAGGGGAGTGGTGGCCAGGGTTGGGTATTCGAAGTAGAAAATCAAAGCAATGGTAAATCTACAGGAAGAGTGACTGACAGGTCCCTTTGAAGAATGGTACTGTTGATTCAATTACTGTTTCCAGAGCCAAAGGCAGAAAGAGGAAGAAAGAAGGGATGGCATGAAGATAGTCAAACCCAGATGAGGTAGCATGGTATAGTGAAAAGACCATTGCATTTAGAAGCAGAAGGGCTGGGTTTGAACTCCAGCTCTGCAACTTACTACTTGTGTTACCTTGGACAAGTCACTCTACCACTTTGCACCTCAGTTTCTTCATCTTTAAAATGGCCTTGTTGGACTTGATGATTCCCTAAATTCCTTCCTGATAATGCTAAGATTATGACCAGGTTTAATAGGCAACTCATTCCTTGAATTAAATAATTATTAATAACAAAAATGTTTTAAAAAGTAATATCAATATCAACAGCACTCATTTGTTCTTTAAAGCTAGTGAAGGACTTTGCTCATGATAACCAATGAGGCAGGCAAAATGTCTAGAAGGATGATTCTGTCAATCCTTGAACCCATATTCCTATTTTAGCATCTCTCTACTAAGAGAAGATCGAAGTCATAGGATAGTATAAAGATCAATCCTCTCAAAGGTTCGTCTAGGAAGCTTTATTGTTTCACATGAGCCCACTCTAATCATAGGAGCAGGGAATGCCATACAGTCCCAAACCAATGCAATTTCCAATTAATCAATAAGCATTTATTAAGTGCCTACTATATGTCAGGTATTAGGAAATCCTACCATCCTTCCTTGTTATACGCACAGGCATCATCCTAGCCAAGTTCTCCCTGCACCATCTGTCCCTACCCTCTGGCAAAAGATCCCTGGCTTCCTGCACACAGATCCCTGCCAAATCTTGGGCCAAGCTCCTTTGAGATATATGTACCTTAAGTCCTAAGTTTGGTTACTAAAATATATTTTTATTTTAGTCATTTTAGTCCCCTACTACCATATCCCTCAGGTTCTAACCTATCTATTACTCTCAATAATAGCTATGATTCTTTTTCAGTTTAATCCTCCTTTTTTCTGTCCCAAGTCCAGCCCTATTTATACAGATAAGCGAGTCACCAATCCTTAAAATGTTGCCATATTCCCTAATAAGCTAAGGTTAGGGAAAGAATAGAAGAGCAATTTTCACTGCTTCCCTTGAGCATTGGCCCTAAACCAGATCTACTTCATTCAAAAGGTTAACGCCCTTGGCCACTATAACACTAAGGGAAAATGACCAGTTCTCATCATCTGTACTCAATTCAACCACACTAGAGTTGCTGGTTTTTCTCTCATGTGGCAAGTAGGGAATGTGGGGCTCTGGTTACAGAAGAAGGTGCTAAAGTGCATATATTAAGTATAACTATGTGTCAGGCACTATGCTGAGTTCTGGGTTTACAATTAAAAAAAGTTCTTACCCTCAAGGAGCTTATATTCTAATAAGGGAAGACAATATACAGTACTTAGAAGTAGTTTTTAAGTACTTGATGCCCTTGTAGTGGGAGTACATAGATACCAAGAAGGGGGCAGGGAAGAAGGATATTTATGGAAAATATGGGGTTAAGTGGCATGATTGGGTCTTGCTGCCAGAAACTGGAAATTCTGCCTTCCACACCCAGCAGGATTCCTGAGTGATCATCTCTGGGCCTCAATCCAGGCCCTGAGCACCTGGGTGTTAAACAGATCTACTGGTTTGTGCCAGTTCATTAAAGATGAGGAACTTGTTATTAAAGGTTTGGAAGGATCAGAGCCAAAGCCTCCAACTGAGTTCATTCCAGCTTTCACAAGCTCACTAACCCTAATCCACCCATGAGCCTGAGGACCAGACCAAGGGATACCAGAAAACAAACCTATTCAGGAGTAAGCTGGACAAGAACAGAGCCGGACTTCACCCACTCCCAAGTGGCTGGGTCAAGGAATGAGGACAAAAAGTGCAAGCCTCAGTGAGGTTGCAGCAAATAATCAGGACAGAAGGACAGTCATGGGTCAAAGACAGGAGTCTAAAGGTACCCAGGCCATTCATCTTTGTGTAGCAGGGATTACAGATAGTTCTCCCCTTAGCATACACAGGGGTGTGAATCTGCCCCTGCAATGTCTATCCACAGGTTCTACTTCTGCCTTATTGAACCAATAACAATGAGGCTAATCCCTTTGCCACATGAAAGGCCTTCAACTATTTGAAGATAGCCATTATGTCTACACCATGTCTTCTCTTCTCCTGGCCAAATAGATCAAAGTATTTCAGCCAATCCTTGTACAGCATGATCACCAGTCCTGTACCATTCTGGTTGTCCTTCCCTGGATAATCTCCAGCTTTTCATTGTCCTTTCTAAAATGTGGTGACCAGAACTGAACAGGCTATTTCAGATGTGATTTGATCAAGGCAGAATACAACAGGGTTATTATCATTTCCCTTTTCTGGATACTAGACCTTCCTTGATGAAACTTTAGATTGTATTAGGGCAGAGGGCAGAGCCAAGATGGCAGAGAAAAGGCATGAAGTTGCCTGAGCTCTCCCCAGTTTCCCTCAAAACAACATTAAATCAAGCCTCTTAATGAATTCTGGAGTGACAGAACCCACAAAAAGATGGAATGAAATGATTTTCCAACCCAAGATAACTTAGAAGGACTTCAGAAAAGCTCTGTCTCACCTGGGTTAAAGGGGAGCACAGCCCAGTGCAGGCTATGTCTGGGCAAGCCAGTGGGAGGCTTTTAGCCTCATCACAGATCATCAGCCAAGGCCCTGTGGTCCTGGTTCAGAAAGCCATTGTCACAACAGGCAGCTATGAGGCTTCCAGCTCCAGTGCAGAAGGCAAACTGCCAGCCACTGAAGCTCTGGTGCAGAAGTCCAGTGACCAGGGCCCTGGCCCTCCAGTGTAAGAAGCCTGGGACATTGCCTCCTGCAGCCCAGGAATAGAACTCAACTTTAAATTCATGAAGTAGGCTAGAAAATGAGCAAAAAACAAAACAAATAAAAGAGCCCTGACCAAAGAAAGCTGCTATGGTGACAGGGAGGATCAAAACATAAACTCAGAAGAGGACAACATCAAAATACCAATGTGTGAAGCCTCAAATGGGGAATATGAATTGGTCTGAAGCCCAAAAAGTGCTCTTGGAAGAGCTCAAAAAGGATTTTAAAAATCAAATAAGAGAGGTAGAAGAAAAAAATGGAGAAAGAAATGAGAGTGATGCAAGAGAATCATGAAAAAAGTCAACAGCTTGGAAAAGGAAAACAACTCCTTAAAAAGTGGAATTGGCCAAATGGACAAATAGGTACACAAATCCACTGAAGGAAACAATTACTTAAAAGGTACAATTGGACAAATGGAAAAGGAGGTACAAATATCCACTAAAGAAAACAACTCCTTGAAAAGTAGCATTGGCCAAGTTGAAAAGGAGGTACAAAGGCTAACTGAAGAATATAATTTCTTAAAAATTAGAATTGTACAAATGGAAGCTAACGACTCTCTGAGACATCAAGAATCAATCAAACAAAATCAAAAGAATGAAAAAATAGTACAACATGTAAAATACCTCATTTAAAAAAAACTGACCTGGAAAATACATCCAAGAGAGATAATTTAAGAATTATTGGACTACCTGAAAGCCATGATTAAAAAAAAAAAGAGCCTGGACAGCATCTTTCAAGAAATTATCAAGGAAACCTTCCCTGTTGTCTTAGAACCAGAGGGTAAAACAATAACTGAAAGAAGCTACCTATCACCTCCTGAAAGAGATTTGAAAATGAGAATTCCAAGGAATATTATAGCCAAATTCCAGAACTCTCAGGTCAAGAAGAAAATACTGCTGACAGCCAGAAAGAAACAATTCAAATATCAAGGAGCCAGCAAAATTGAGTATAATCTTTCAAGGGAAAAAATGGATATTCAATAAAATAGAGTACTTTCAAACTTTCCTGATGAAAACATCAGAGCTGAACAGAAAATTTGATATTCATATATAACTCAAGAGAAGCATAAAAAGGCAAAGAGGAAAGAAAAAAAAACACGTTATTCAATAAGGTTAAACTGTTTACATCCCTACATGGGAAGATGATACTTGTAACTCTTAAGAACTATTTTCTCTGTTAGGGCAGTTAGAAAGAGAATTTACATAGACAGAGGATATGAGTATAAGTTGACTTTGATGTGATGATATAAAAAATTAAGGGGTGAAAAAAGTATTATACTAGGAGAAGAAGGAAGGGGGAGGCAGAATGGGGTAAATTATGTTGCATGAAGAGGTGTGAAAGACCTGTTATAGTGGAGGGGAAGAAGGGAGGGGGATGAGCATTGTTTAAACCTTACTGTCATTGTATTTGGCTCAAAAAGGGAATAACATACATGCTCAACTGGGTATAGATACCTGTCTTACCCTTTAGGGAAGTAGGAGGGGAAGGGGAAAAGAAAGGGCAGGGGGATGATAAAAGGGAGGGCAGATTGAGGAAGGTGGTGTTCAGAAGCAAAACACTAGTGAGGAGGTAGAGGGTGAAAAAAGAGAGAGAAAGAGAGAGAGAGGTATAAACAAGGGGAAAATAGGATGGGTGGAAATACAAAGTTAGTAATTATAACTGTGAATGTGAATGGGATGAACTGTCCCATAAATCAGAAGCAGATAGCAGTGGATTAAAAACCAGAATCCTACAATATACACATTTTAAGCAAAGAGATATAAATGGAGTAAAGGTAAAATTTTGGCTGAAGCACAATATATTATGCTTCAGTTGAAGCAAAAAAAAAAAAAGCAGGGGAGCAATCCTAATCTTAGACAAAGCAAAAGCAAAAATAGATTCAATTAAAAGAAACAAGGAAGGGAAATACATCTTGCTAAAAGATGCCATAGACAATGAAGTAATATCAATACTAAACCTATATGCACCAAATGATATAGCATCCAATTTTTAAAGAAGTTAAATGAGTTACAGGAGGAAATAGTAAAACTATACTAGTGGGAGACTTCAACCTACCCCTTTGAGAACTAAGTGAATCTAACCACAAAATAAACAAGAAAGAAGTTAAGGAGGTGAATAGCATTTTAGAAAAGTTAAATATGATAGATCTATTCAGAAAACTGAGTGGGGATAGAGAGGAATATAGTTTTTTCTCAGTAGAACATGGTACGTACACAAAAACTGACCATGTATCAGGGCATAAAAACCTCACAATCAAATGCAGAAAGGCAGAAATATTAACTGTATCCTTTTAAGATCATGATACAATAAAAAGTACATTTAATAAAGAGCCACAGAAAAATAGATTAAAAATTAATTGGAAACTATATAATTTAATACTACAGAAGGGTGGGCCAAATAAAAAAATCATAAAAAACAACCAATAATTTCATCACAGAGAATGACAATAATAAGACAACATACCAAACTTCATGGAATGCAGCCAAAACAGTACTTAGGAGAAATTATATATCTCTAAATAAAATATCTCAATAAAATAGAGAAAGAACAGATCAATAAATCAGGCATGCAACTTAAAAACTAGAAAAAGAACAAATTAAAAATCCCCAAACACCAAATTAGAAATCCTGAAAATCAAAGGAGAGATTTATAAAATTGAAAGTAAGAAAACTATTGAACTAATAAATAAAATCAAGAGCTGGTTTTATGGGGAGGGGGGAACAATAACATAGATAAACTTTGGATAATTTTATTTTTACAAAAAGAAAGAAGAAAACCAAATTACCAGCATCAAAAATGAAAAGGATGACTTCACCACCAATGAAGAGTAAATTAAAGCAATAATTTGGAGATATCTTGCCCAATTGTGTGCCAATAAATCTGACGATCTAAGTAAAATATATGAATATTTATAAAAAATATGAATTGCCCAGATTAACAAAAGAGGAAATAGAATACTTAAATAACCCCATTTTAGAAAAATAAATTTAACAAGCCAACAATGAACTCCCTAAGAAAAAATCCCCAGGGCCAGATGGATTTACAAATGAACTCTACCAAACATTTAAAGAACAATTAATTCGGGGCAGCTAGGTGGCCCAGTAGATAGAGCTCTGGATTCAGGAGGACCTGAGTTCAAATCCAGCTTCAGACACATTAACACTTACTAGCTGTGTGACCCTGGGCAAGTCACTTAACCCCATTGCCTGGCCAAAAAAAAAAAAAAAAAACAATTAATTCCAATACTGGATAAACTATTTGGGAAAATAGGCAAGAAGGAGTCCTACCAAATTTATTTTATGACACAAATAAGCTGCTGATACATGAACCAGGAAGAGCCAAAACAGAAAGAAAATTATAGACCAATTTCCCTAATGAATATTGATGAAAAATTTAAATAAAATATTAGCAAAGAGATTACAGTAATTTATCACCAGGATTATACACTATGACCAAGTTGGGTTTACACCAGGAATGCAGGACTGGTTTAATATTAGGAAAACTCAGCATAATTTACCATATCAATAACCAAACCAGCAAAAATTTATGTAGTTACCTCAATAAATGCAGAAAAAAACTTTGGACAAAATACAGCACACATTCCTATTAAAAAAACACTAAAGAGCATAGGAATAAATTGAACTTTCCTTAAAATGATAAGTAGTATCTATCTAAAACCATCAGTTTTAGATAATATAATGGGGATAATGTAATGTAATGTAATGGGGATAAGCTAGAAAACTTCTTAATAAGATCAGGGGTGAAACAAGGATGCCCATTATCACCACTATTATTAAATATTGTACTAGAAATATTAACGTTAGCAATAAGAGAAGAAAAAGAAATTGAAAAAATTAGAATAGGCAATGAGGAAACAAAAGAATCACTCTTTGCAGATGATATGATGGTATACTTAGAGAATCCCAACAAATCAACTAAAAAACAACTCAAAATAATTAACAACTTCAGAAAAGTTGCAGGATATAAAATAAACCCACATAAATCATCAGCATTTCTATATATAACCAACAAAGCCCAGTAGCAAGAGATAGAAAGAGAAATTCCATTCAAAATAACTGTAGACAATATAAAATACTCAGGAGTACACCTGACAAGACTTACTTAGAAACTATATGACACAATTACAAAACACTTTTCACACAAATAAAGTCAGATCTAAACAACTGTAAAAATATCAATTGCTCCATGGGTAGGCTG
Organism: Vombatus ursinus; assembly: GCF_900497805.2. NCBI lineage: Eukaryota > Metazoa > Chordata > Mammalia > Diprotodontia > Vombatidae > Vombatus > Vombatus ursinus. The sequence goes on along the minus strand of NW_020954594.1, from coordinate 26,028,498 downwards.
GACAAATATAATTTTAAAAATGACAATTCTATCTAAATTAATGTACTTATTCAGTGCCATACCAATCAAACTACCAAAAAAAATTTTGTAGAGCTAGAAAAAATAATAAAATTCATCTGGAGGAACAAAAGATCAAGAATATCAAGGGAATTGATACAAAAAAAAATGCTAAGGAAGGTAGCTTAGCAGTACCAGATTTAAAACTATAGTATAAAGCAGCAATCATCAAAACTATCTGGTACTGACTAAGAAACAGAGTGGTAGATCAATGGAATGGATTAGGTACATAAGACACAATAGTAAATGACTATAATAATTATTTGATAAACCCAAAGACTCCAGCTTCTAGGATAATAAGTCAATAGGATAAGAACTCACTATTTTTCTAGAAAATCAACATATTAGTTATATCTCCCAGATTTGTTTTATTTGCAAATTTGATAAGCATGGCATCTCTGCATGCATCCAAAGCAAGTTAGATGATACATTGAATGAAATGTCAAACAGTACACAGACATGGTGAGGTGTAAGGGAAGTACCTTGGAGAGACTGTGGAACATGGGTAGATAATCTGTAACTACTTCTGATTGACTAGCTGTATGGCGTATGAAAGGAGCCTTTTTTGATTGGATACACAGTGCAATTGGCTGCACAAGATGCTGTAAGTATCTTCAAAAGCCCTGAATCAGCTTTAGCCATCTCTTTGCTGCATTCAAGTCCGTGGCTTTAATGAACACTCTTTGTGTCTGGCCATTCAACTAGTTTCAAATCTACCTTACTGGTCCATCCATCTAACTGGTAATACCATCAGGCCCACATCTCTCCATATCCTTCCACAAAGGATAACAAGAGACTCTCTCAAAAGACTTAGCTGGTCTGCTATATAAGTAAACTAAATATACAAATCAGAACTGTAAATTAGTGAGTGATTTCTTTTAAACATAATGTAACTCATGTTCAAATGCCTGTCTTATAAAGACTATAGATACTGTTACTATCACTTTAAGAGCCAAAGAGAATTTTTGGAAAAAGCAATTAATACTGAATATTGAAGTGAGAGTTGAGATACGACTTAGTATTCTTCCTATGAAGTCAAGTAAAAGGTGTATATTTTGGCTGTGATCTATGAGGATCTAGGAAGAATCTATACATCCTTATCAGAATTGTCATTAAGTGATATGTTATAAAGAAACCTTATAGGGAAAATTCTATGAAGAGTTTGTGTAGGACTGGAAAGTATAGAATATTCTGGAAAGACAATTCCAGATAATTACTGAAGAGATAATTTTTAAAAGGATTAATCTAGCTTGTTCCCCAAGAGATTGAATCTAATTCTTATGTAAAAGAGAACTGCAAAGATTTGTTAAGAGATTTTAACCAGTATCTAGAGTAAATTGATTAGTGTGAGACTTTCTAGACAAGGGAAGAGGAAATATTTACTGTTGTGTTGAGGATATGAGGAGACTATGGCTGTAAATTTCTGCATAAACAAAATACTATAAATGGTTATATATTCTTTATTTATTCATTAATAAATTGTATATTCAGTAATTTTAATATGTAATTATAGACGAGATTAATAGCTATTGAAAAAGGAAATTTGTTAAGCTCATTAAATTATTAATATTTAATAAGCTGGGGGTGGGTTCCTGAGCTAATTAATTAATGAAAAAGAGATCACACTCCTTAGAGTCAGACTGTCTACAATTTCTTTAAGGGTTTCAGGGTATCCTGAAGAGTTTTTGCAGCTCTCTACTACTGTTGGTTCAAACTCCCATTGCCTATGTTCCTCTGCTGTTAGGGAACAGTGACTAACATCCCTGTTCCATTTAACCATTTTAGGAAGGGATTAAACAAGTATTTATTAAGCACCTACTATGTGCTGGACAATATGCTAAGCACTTTAAAAATATTATCTCATCTAATCCATCAATTGGCTCTTATAGAGAGATTTTTATTTTAAAGATATAGCAGGAACAAATGTACATCCCTCCAATACTTCCAGACTATACCACCTTGGTCTCTGGAGGACTTGTCTCACAACTTATTTCCTACTTGACCACATCTTGTTCATGCCCAGCCTTGATCCCACCAATGTCACATCCCAAGGTGGCATCATTACCAGACATCATCATTCAGTTTTCAATGTCATATATCCAGAAGGTTAATCCTCACTCTTTGCTTCTGGATCCACCTGCAACACTTGGCATACAACCTAGGTTCTAGTATGATAGACTGTTGGAAGACCTTCATGACAACCTCTCAATTCACTAAGTTGTATGGTTCCACTCCCTATACCTAAAATGAAAAAATAACAAATAAAAAGACCAAGAATTAAGCCTATTTCTTGAGGAACATATGGTCTCAGAGGAGACGACCCTGCAGTCCATGCCCTTACCACATGATCTCTCAGCAGACACCTTGAGCAAAAGAGTCATCAAACTTCCCCAGAACTGAGGGAAGCAAAGAGATGGCTAAAGCTTCCTCAGACTCATTTGAAGACACCAACAATTCCACCTACGCAGTCAGTTGAAAAATGCTCCTCCCTTGTGGTTAGCCAACCAGAACCAGTTATAGAATGTCTATGAAAGCTCCACAGTCTTTCTACAGCACTTAGCCATCATCACAACTCTTCCAGGAATCATTTACCCCACATCCTCCATGAGGAAAGGTTTCATCAGCTGAGCAAGCTGGTGGGATCTGTTCATGCCAGACCCCATTACATATTAGTGAGAAATAAATGATCACAACATACTCCTGGATTTCTCTAGAGCCCATAATGTTAAAATAAAAATCAGATAACTGACATAAAAGTAAAGTGTGGCTCATCTTATCCCCGCTATATAGGGAGGCACATCCTCTATAACCTGTTACAATAACAACTTATACAATTGACCTTTCCTTCACATCCGTGATGGTATAAATAACATACAATCAACTTCAATATAGTTGATCAAAGGACAAAGACAGAGATAAGAGATACTTAAACTTTTTGTGTTAAGGAACTACCTAATTTCCTATTAGAAGCCTCATTCTTGGTGGCATACTTTATATGTGTTATGTATGTGTCTGTTTACTCCACTCAGCATCAGTTCATGTAAGTCTTTACAGGTTTTTCTGAAATCCTCCTTATAGCATAATAGTATTCCGTTACATTCATACACCACAACTTGTTCAACCATTCCCCAATATGAGTACTGCCCCCTTTAAAGCAGTCGTATGAAGAAGTTATATACTTACTCCACCAATGTCATCATGAATCAAAACAGTTTTAGAATGTCTCTTTTAGGATTGCTAGACCATAGACTTCCCTGAAGGCGTATGTGTATACATACATGACTACAGGCATATATAACACAAGTAAAGATGTCACCAATTGTGAGGCTTCCAGTATGAAACAAAATAGTTCCTTAACACAAAAAGTTTAAGTTTCTCATATCTCTGTCTTTGTACAACTTCTTTGAATAAATCATTAGAAGTTGACTGTATATTATTTATATCACAATGGATATTGAGCAAATGTCAAGCTTGTATGAACTGATGCAGTGTGGAAATAGAAGAATCAGTGCACTGTGCATGATAACCCCAATATTATAAATGAAAACAACACAAAAAAGCAGACACTGATTAATTACAACGACCAGAGAACAAATCATGAAATACACTTCCTTCCTCTCTAGAGAGAGGCAAAGGGTTATAGGGGGTTCTGACACCAACAGACATGTTTCCTTTTTGTCTGTTGGTTTTGCTCATCTTTTTTTTCTTACAAAAAGGATTCAATGGGGGTGGAGTATATTAGGGAATGACTAAACTATAAAACAAAAGCCATCAATAAAACATTTTAAAGTCAACTAAATACACAAATATCTTCTGCAGTCATAAAAGGGAGAGGAGCAGTTATGAGCAATGCCATGCAAAACATGTACTGAATTAAATACCAAGCTCTGCAATGTAATAAAACTTTGAGGTTTGAAAAGTCCTACATAAACATGACCTCATTTGATTACCTTCTCACAACAGCCCTGTGAGGGAAGTGCTTTTATTATCCCTGTTTTACCATTCAAGAAATTGAGGCTGTGAGAATTAAGTGACTTGCCCAGAGTCACACAACTAAAAGTGTCTGGGGCAGGATCTGATCTCATGTCTTCCTGATTCTAAGTCCAGTGCTCTTTTCCACTGCACCAACTATCTACTGTCTCTGTGAAGAGATGGAAGGAATCAGTGATCTGACCCATCTTCTCAGTCACACTTAGAACCACACATGATGATAGCACATCCATTACCCCGCCAAGGAGAATGAGAGATACAGAAATAACTTCTGTTATGCCGTATGCACACACACATTCAATCTATTTTTGGTTGTTCAACACCAAAAATAAATTCCACATCCTTAAGAAAAAATTCTTCCTTCATAACCTTCGGAAATTGTGAGATCAGCTGAGAATGAGCCAGAAAGTTTGCATCATGTATCACATGTCTATTTAACCGCAGTCCATACTGGCACAACTTCTGTCAGTCAGTTGGTCTACAAACCTGGATTTAATGTGTACTGAGCAGAACTCTTTCCCCTAGCATCTCTGCTGGGGGATTTCAAGGCAATTAGAAAATGTGGTCTCTTGCCCTGCTGATTACAGTCTAATTAGGGAGATTGAGCTATAGGCACATGGAACAACCTGATAGCAACTGCCATAACCAAGTCCTGTCCATTTTTCTTTGACTCTACCTCGATCCCTTTCTCCCTCTTTCCAATGACATCACCCTTAAAACCCTAATCACTCTGCACACAGAGTAGGCATTTACTGAATATTTGTTGAATGGAATGAAGAGATTGAACTATGTAATAGCCTCTAAACTAGTCTCTCTACTATTAGAGACTCTATATTTCATTCTATCCCTATCCCTTTTATCAGTTTCATCTTTCTAAATGATAACTATGCCATTTCCTACTCAGAAATCTCCAAAAATGCTTTATCTACTATGGGATAAAGTCCAAACTTCTTAACCTGGCATTCAAAGATTTTCCATGTGTTTCCCTACAAACTCTCTAGCCTCATAATCTACTCACCTAAAATGAGGATATACTTAGCTGCTCAAATGGAATGTGATTGTAGTCATGTTCCTCTGAAAATGATTTGTGCTTGCCCACCTCCACACTTCTACTATGTCCACTTTATTTTTGGCTAATCATTTGCCCTTTGTAGGCCCTAATTCCCTCACTGACAAAATAAGTGGGGGAGGAGGATTGTATCCTGAGTCTTGGGCACTTTAGCCCACTTAATGCATCCTTGCGTGGCATTGACCTTTTTAGCTGCCATAGCACATTTCTGACCCTTTTGTTGAGCTTGTGGTTTACTACAACCCCCAGATCTTTGTCAGATAAACTGCTACCTAGCCACTACCTTCCCCATATTCTATTTGGGAAGTTAATTTTTTGAACCCAAGTATAAGTCTTTACATTCATTCCTACTAAATTTCGTCTTCTTATTTAAAAAGCGAGGCAGGTATTAAGTGATGTGTAATCATTCTTTTCATCCTATGATCTGTGAACTGGAATACTACGACCACCCTCCAGCTTTGGTCCCAGCTTCCTCCCAAGTCAGATACTACCTATCCTCCCAGGCCCAGTTCAAATCCTACATCTTTAATAATGAATTGGATTTATGGGAGGCAGAGTGCACAATGTCATCACCCTCACTCTTTCCAAGAATCATTGGAGTTACACACAGAGTTTTCTCTTTTCTCTGAAATATTCTAGTAATTACTGTCTGGACAATTAAGCTGGCCATGGATCATGACATATTTTCTTAAACTATTATTTTTAAAAAGTTTATTATTATTTAGCTTTTCACTTGTTAGTGTCCTGTCTACTCTTCCCACTCCCCAACCTCACCACACTCCCACTCAATCACAAGATCCTTGATGACAGAAACAATGCCTCAATGTTTCTTTGTATCCCCCATTATGCCTACCAAATAAACTCATAGGATCATAGATTGAGAGCTAGAAAGGATCTTAGAAGTTATTCAGTCCAACCCTCTCCTCTTGCAAATGAGAAAACTGAAGTCCAGAGAGGTTAATTAACTTGCCAAAGCTCACATTTTAATAAGTGGTAGAGCCAAGATTCAAACTTGGCTCCTCTGACTCCAAGTATAGAACTCTGTTCACCATGTTGGTTAAATTAGACTTGTGTTGCTTAAATCAGATTTGAGAACAATTAATATTTCTATAGTATTTTAAGGTTTACAAAGCACTTTTCCTTATAATCTACAAGGTAGGTATTATTTTCATTGCTGCTATTTTGTGAATGAGGAACCTAAGACTAAAAAGAGTCATAGAATCTGAGAGAAAGGGATGACAAAGTCCATTTAGTCCAACCTACATGTGAATATGAATCTCCTCTATGACATTCCCAATAAATGGTCATCTGGCCTCTACTTGAAAATCTTCAGGGAAGGGAAACCCTTTACCTCTGGAGGCAGTGCATACCTTTGGGGACCACTCTGATTCTTGCTCAATTATTCTTTACACAAGGCCTAAATCTGCCTCTTTGGAACCTGCATCCATTACTCTTCATTCTGCCCTTTGGGGCTGAGAAATACAAATCTAATCTCTCTTCTATATGACAAAGGCTTGAGGATAGCTATCACATCCTCCACTAAGACCTCTCTTCCCCAACCTAAAGTTCCCCTTTACCTTCAACCAATTTTCATATGGCATGCAACTCAAGAGTCTTTACCATCCTAGCTAGCTTCCTGTTGGAATTATTCAGCTTATCAGCCTTGCTAAAATATTAATGCCATACTTCAAATATAGTCTAATCAGGGAAGAATAGAGTGGAACTATCACCTCCCTTGGGGCAGCTAGGTAGAGATAGAGAGGTAGGCCTGGAGTGAGGAAGACCTGAGTTCAAATCTGGCCTCATATTTATTAGCCTTGTGACCCTGGGCAAGTTACTTAACACAGTTTGCCTCAGCTTCCTCATCTGTAAAATGAGCCAGAGAAGGAAGTGGCAAACCACTCCAATATCTTTGCCAAGAAAACCCCAAATGGGGTCATGAAGAGTTGGACACAACTGAAAGGACTAAACAACATCACCTCCCTAGTACAGGACACCATACCTCTCAGTGCAGCCTCTCTTGGTTGCCATATGATCCTGTTGACTCTGATTCAATTTACAATCCACTTAAACCCTGAGTTCTCTTTCAGACAAACTGAAGTCTAGCTACACCAGCAGTGATTCATGCACAGGCTAGGACTAGACACCAGGAAGGTCAATGTGAATTCAATAGATCAAACAATCAACGAACAATTATTTATTTAGTGCCTACTAGGTGCCAGGCTTGTTGTTGCTTGTCCTTCATTATCAAAGAGGACCATGACATCAGGGAGGCAATACCATGACAAGCAAGTGAGTTGAATTTGTGAGGGAGGACTGTGCAAAGTCACTAGCCTCACTTTCTCCTCTGGAGTCATCTGTGTCCAGGGGCAAGATGTAGATCGGATGACTAGAGATGGCCTTGGATGCAATGGGAGACCTTGGCCTTTTTAAGCTAAGGTCTTTAATAGGTCTCAGTTTGACTAAGGCAAATTTTGTATTTAATTCATTCAGTAATTAAGACTAGGTTAGAAATGAAGCAGAGAATGGTCTCTTTTACCTAGTCAAAAAAAAAAATTAATCTGGGAGGGGAAGACCCTCAGGGTTTCTGGCCTAAACAGAAACAGTTACCATTTACATTTACTCTGAGTCAATCAGGGCCCAAACAATGACCTAGTGGGGCTTAGCTTGGGACCTATTGTTGGCCAATCAATGAGAGCCAGAGTGATTGAGCTAAACACTGAGAACACAAAGACAGAAATTTGAACAAGCTCTGCTTTCAAGGAGCTGATACCCACAAAGATAGATGATAGATAGATATAGAGAGATACATACATACACTCATATATATGTACTATATATGGATCACACATACATGTAGGTATATATAGAATAGCTATAAGGTAATTCAGCAGTAAGAAGAGAGGGGTAAGACACTAGCAACTAGAGATAAAGAAAGATCTCATGGAGAAGGTGGTACTTGACCTGAATCCTGAAGGAGACTTCAGGTTCTAAGAAGTGGAAGAAAATGTGAAGTTAATTGGAGGTATGGGGGACAACCAGTCCAAAGGCATGAAGGCTCTCACCCTTTGCCTCTGGTCTCTGACTGGTAAACATTCACCCTATCTTACCCAGTCTTCAGTCCACCATGCCACTCCTCAGCCATCACCATATACCATGTTCCTTTGTGGCTACCTTCCCCTGTTTAACCCCCACCCTTCCAAATTTTCTTCTCAGAATAATAATCCAAACAACATTGCCATTTCTAGAAAGGATATACCAATCATTTGCCCTATGGCTCCAATCACTATTCCTTCTGACTTCTCCTCTAAAATACTCTTCCACGGCTACCACTACCCCTCCTTTATATGTTACATAACCCCATTAAAATATGATCTACTTGAGGATAGAGACTATCTAGTTTGCTTGTATTTGTTGCCCTGGAACTTGACACAGTGCCTACTATACAGTAAATGCCAAATAAATGTTTTTTATTCTTTAATTCATAGGAGACATATTGCCATGTATGAGGGACAGTAAGGCCAGTCTGTCAGGTTGTAAAAAACTTTGAATGCTGAATAGAGTTTATCTTTTATCTTAGAGGATCAAGGGGTCCCCTTGGAAGAAGGGAGTCAAGGGGCTTTAGGACCAACTCTTCCCTTCTCACGTTTTCAGGATAACATCTGCCTGTTTCTGGGGTACAGCCATATCCACTTGTTCCTGGAGATACCTATCATTGCTCAGGACATTGAATTGTTGGATTTCATGTGATTTGACAACAGTCAAATAATTAAGTATCAGAGCCAAGACTTAAATGCAGGCCTTTTCATTCCAAGCTCAATGCTCTTTCTGTACTGTGCCAAATACTAAATAGTATATTACATATTGAATACATATGGGCAGAGCTAAATGCCTCGCTGTGTGCTTTCCATGCTGTCCTACTACACACATTAACCCAGTCCACCAAAAGGCAAGCTCTTGGAACTGGGTCTGTGACAGGAAACCCTCCACTACATGTAATATAACCTGTTCTCCCCCTGTAGAACTGTTCACATTTCAATGGAGGCCACTACTGAGGTTAGTTCTCCTTCCTGTATGATATATTGGGATTACTTAGGAACCTCTGGAAAAAGGAATCAAATCTCCCATCACTTCTCTGCCTCCTCAGCAGATGTTAGTGCCTCCAATGTCATTCATGGGAATCCTCCTCAGTGACCTGCTTATCCTCAAAGTCACTTTTTTTTTTGCCAAATTAACTCTAGTTCAATACCCTGTATCAAGATGCTGATACCACAGCGATCCATCGTTTCTGTTTCCTGCCCACATTTTGTTCCCAGTTAATCGTCAGAATGCACAATAGCTTTCCTCCAGTTATTACACATAAAAGGGAACAGTGCTCTGATACTAGAGAAAATTCCCATGTGGCAACTCAGATAGTCAGCCAACCATCCTTTCTCACTTGAGAGTAACTTCTCTTGTGGTTGCACATATTTTCAATTAGCACCCAAGAAACCTTTTCTTCATGTGGCAATATCAATAACATGACATTTCCATACCACGTTTCTCCTTTTAGGAAAGGATGATGATGATTAATTGATAAGCCCTGATCATTTGGGGTAGGAAAGCGTTCCTTCAAGTCACAGTAACAATACAGTCATCCCTTCTACATCATGACTTTCCCCATCATGGTTTCAATATATCACAGGTCGGTGTACGAAATTAAATGGGAATTTTGGGGGAGTTTTGCAGAAGCCACAAATGACACATGAAGATCAACAGATGACACACAGTCTATGACCCAAATTTTACAGTAAGGTACTGTAAGCACCTCATAAAAGGAAAAGAACAAATTCAAACTTCTTTTCTAGTAAGAAGGGAGGACCAAAATAAATTTTTACGTCAATTTTCCACATGGGGGGGCACATCCATGACCCCCAAGATGCGGGAGGGATAACTGTAATTCAATTCACCAAATATCAATTGAGCATCTACTGTTGTGAAAAATACTGCATGAGTTGCTGTGGGGAATACGAAGTCAAATATAATACAGTTACTCCTCCTTGGTGGTCACAGATTTAGAGTGAAAAAGAGCCTCAGAAACTGCTAACTCCTTTATTTCACAGATGAGAAACTCACATTCCAGGGACTAAATGACTTACCCAAATCATTTAGTCATTCTTCCATTTCACACAGGGGAAAATTTGCATGGCTAGGATGTGAAACATGCAAATCCTCTCTCTCCAAAGCCAGAGATTGTTTCTCTGTATTATCCCACCTCCAACTTACAAACTAGCAGCGGAAACAAAAGATCTACACAAATCATTCCTTCAGCAAGAATATTGTGCCAGGCACTGTGTTAGGTACTGGGAATATAAAGACAAAACAAAAAATAATCTCTGCCCTCAAGGAGCTTACAGGGCAGGGAAGAGAAAGAGAGCCCAACCAGTCCAGCTTCTGAGAGCTCTCTATTTTAACTCATCATTCCTGCTAACTAGGAGTATGTTCTTTATGCAATGCCAAAAGACTGCAAGTGATGTCAGCACCCTATAAATTTGGTGCGCTGAGGCAGACCCCCACCATCCACCCTTCTTGTCATTCTGGTGCTTACCCTACTGGGTTGAGCTCTCCCCTTGCTCTGCCCTTCTCTCCATCCCTGAACCAATACGTGATGGTCTCCCCAGCAGCAAGCTAGCCCCAGAGTCCTGAGGTCTCCCCATTAACCTCAACAGAAAGCTCATATCATGCTATTTGTCTCATGTTTGATTTGAGGTACTTGTCCTGGGCACCAAAACTTCCAGTTATAACTTAGGCATAAAGGCGAATTAAAGTATGACCCTTCCGCCCTAGGGACCCAAGCTGGTGAGCAATAAAGGAGAAAATCATATCTATTTATTAATCATTATCATTGTGCTCATCCTCATATTGTGCCCAAACCCCTCCTGCTCTAATTTAGTCACTCCATAGGACTCATTTGGGCTGCTAGGTGGTGTAATGAAAGAGCACCAGTTCTGGAGTCAGAAAGACTCATCTTTGAGAGTTCAAATCTGACCTCAGACACTTACTAGCTGTGTGATCCTTGGCAGTCATTTAACCCTGTTAGCTTCAGTTTCCTTTTCAGGAAATGGCAAACTGCTCCAGTGTCTTTGCCAAGAAAACCCCAAATGGGGTCACAAGGAGTCAGACACAACTGAAGAAAAACTAAACAGCAACAAGAGAACTCATCAATCCTCATCCTTTGTTCAAAGAGGTAGTACTTCCTCTGGACATTCAAGCCTGAGCAGAAGTAGGTGCTCTAAAACCTCCCCCCACCCCATCAAGTCCGTCTGGTTATTTTATTACTACTGCTTTCCTCCACACAAGAGTATGTCACACTAGTGCTCTTGGCAAGCTTGATTGAGAATACCAAAGAGTTCAATTAATTTAATTAATGTGCTCAGCACTTAACATTGGGTATTGCATAATTTAAAATTATAATGAGATGGTGGGTCAGCTTAGGGGACCAAGATAATTCTAATACACAGCATTGATGCCAAGAATCAAATTTTAGTTGTTTAAAATTTTAAAAGATTATTAGGTAGAAGAGGGTTATGAATACATAATATTCTTGACATAATAAAAATGATATAATCAACTCAAATCAGTAGAACATGCCCTTTGACCCCATCTGAGGTAGCTAGGTGGTACAATGGATAGAGTGCTGAGCCTACACCAGAAAGACCTGAGTTCAAATCCAGCCTCAGATACTTACTAGCTGTGTGACCCTGAACAAGTCACTTAACTCCTCTCCACTTCAATTTCTTCGATTGTAAAATAGAAATAATAATAACACCTACCTCCCAGGGTTGTTGTGAGGATGAAATAAGATAATATTTGCAAAGCACTCAGCAAAGTACCTGCCAAATAGCTGGCATTTAAGTAATGCCTATTTCCTTCCCCCTTCTCTTTCCAGTAGTTGTAATGGGTTTTGTGGATCCAGCCATAATCCCTCTTTGCCTCCCTTTTGACCAGAGCAACTATGCACAAGTTGACTGGTAGGGACACTGGAATCAAGAAGAAAGTAACCTTCCAGGGCAGCTAGGTGGTACAGTGGATAGAGCACCAGCCCTGAAGTCAGGAGGACCTGAGTTCAAATCTAGCCTCAGACCAAACACTTGCCACGTACTAGCTGTGTGACCTTGGGCAAGTCACTTAACCCCGATTGCCTCACCCCCCCCCAAAAAAATAAGAAAGTAACCTTCCCGTTCTAGGACAGAACCCAGGCTGCTAGCCTTAGCACTCAGCACATTCAAAGTGCCAACCAATTGAGCTAGCTACATGATATGTCATGGACAACAAAGAAATCAGGGAGAGTTTAAAGAAAATCAGGCACTAGGCCTCATAGAAATACGTGAGTCTATGCTTCCTTCATATTCCCTTTTTGGTTTTCCAATGAAACTTGGGGCTCTGGATTTTTCTTTTTTGGGGGGGGGAAGCTTAGAAGCAAGCTAGTTTTTTTTTAACTGCAGCAGGCCTCATTTGTATCACCAAGACTCCTACTACTTTGTTGTCCTTTCCTAGTGCTAACACAAGAGAGGGGATGTCATCTAGGACCCATAGTTTAGTGACCTTCAAAGCTGACCTCTCTGTTAACCCTTGAGCAATCCAATTTCTTAAATTGATAGAAAATGCAAAAATCCCAGCATCTGGATGACCCTAGGTATCTATTTGCTTCCCCATGATCCTTTTTGGTCATCAACACCTCCTTTCCCCCACCTCCCCTACATTCTAAATAAGGTTATTTATCCTCACAAAGCCCATGAAGATAGTACCTCCAGTGCAATAAATTCTCAATTTGAGAGATGCACCTGAGAAGGCAGCCCCTTCAGCTGTGAAAAGAATTAGACTTTCCACTGAACTGGGCCCTTCCTTAACACTGCACATGGCTCTGATTTGGGATGACAAAGGAGTGTCACCCAGGAAGGGTTTTGCAGAGAAATTCACCCCTCATCAAACCTGTCTGCTGGGTTAGAGTAAAGAATGTCAGATGTGCTTTAAAGAAGAAAAAAAGTACATTCAGAACTCATTATCCATGGCAAAGAGGGCAAGTGGATCATAGGGAAGAAATGATCAATGACAAAGCATTTCTTTTTTGCATTTTAAAATTTTGTTTTATTTCTAATTTATGGAATAAAACAAGCATTTCCATAACACAGTATAGTAAAAAAACGATGATTGCACATGAAATTGCAAATCTACTATGTACAACTTGCTATTCCTTTTAAATATACAACAAAACTATCATGTAAATTTCTTTTAAAGCATTTATTAAGAGCATACTATGTACCAGACACTGTGCTAAGTGCTGGGGGTCCTAATATAAGTTGCCAGATGACCCCTGGCTTCAGGAAGTTTACAATCTAATAGAGGAAGACAGAACACAAATGGGGAAAATGGCAAGGGGGGCATGGTTTAGAAATGGCTTAGTCATTTCTGTGAAGGGCTAGCACCTGGCCAGAACAGAAAATATGGTTAATTGGGAGAGGGCTAGGAATGGTGCATGTAATAGGTAGGAATTAGTCTACATAAACAGGATAAGCATTCATGCCTGTTCATGCCTAAAACTTTCCCTGAGCATCCTTGGATGGTTTGCAAGCTGACAACTTATTCAGGACCTTTGGGCCCAATGTAAATGAATTAAACTGCTGCTTAGTTCATGGTACGATTATTAAGGTTTCATAATAATTAGGAGGGGACACAATTGATTAAAGGCTTTCCAGGATACAGCAGCAGCTTATGAATTACAAGCCCAATGTTAATATTACTTCACTAAGGATAAAGATTATCTATGCTATATTCATTAAGATGATATGACAACAGATCAGTTAGTCACAAATACCCATTTGTTTTATAAGCCGTGGTTGCTGGAAGCCTGTTTTTAAAGCTTGCTGATGTAGTAAGATTTTAATTCAACAATTCAAATGAAATATCATTACAGACTGGTGGGCATCAAGGAAGGCTTCTTGGAGGAGGTGATGTTTGATTTGGATTTTAAAGGATAATTAGAAATGCAAAAGACAAAGTGGAAGGTTGAAGAGCAAGAAACTAGAGTTGGAAAGGACCTTTGAGGTCAACTAGTCCAAACCTCTCATTTTTACATAACAGGAAACTGAGGCCAAGAAGGGTTAAGCCACTAGTTCAATGTTACCCGGGTAGAGCTGGGATTCAAATTACAGTGTAGCATAGTGGACAGAGCATGGAACCTAGAGTCAGAAAGACCTGGGTTCAAATCCCAACTCAGTTTGATCCCTCTCTGACATTTTATCACCATTCTCTGCATGAAACATTTCCTTATCCACCAACTGCTAGTGCCCACCCTCACAAACCACCTCGTCTGCTTCATCTATATCAGTATTTATGCTGTACATATATGTATATAATTCCAATTATGATACATACTTATACATATATGTATATAGTTCGAATTATGATATATACTTTTACATATATGTCTATAGTTCTGATTATGATACTTTTACATATATGTATGTAGTTCTGATTATGATATATAATTATACATATATAGTTCTAATTATGATATATAA